>NC_056730.1:207546677-207824632 GCF_019279795.1 Protopterus annectens
TGTTAACATGCCAGTTTTTTCTGATATATAACATTACAACACAGAAATGATGTAATGACATTTCTCACCTTAAATGTGACTTATAACCTGTGCAATCCAAATGAAGAACAAACACATCAGTTAGAGGTAACATATAGAAGGTGAAACATGTACAATTGGCTGATTGCATGAGTGTGCACACCCTTAAACTAATACTTTGTTAAAGCACCTTTTGGTTTAATAACAGCAGTCAGTCCTCTTGGGATGGTGTCTATCAGCATGGCACATCTCGACTTTGCAATATTTGCACACTTCCCCTTGCAGAAGCCCTCCAACTCTGTCAGATTGTAAGGGCATCTCTTGTGCACAGCCCTCATCAGGGCACACCAGAGATTTTCTATTGGATATAGGTGTGGACTGTGGCTCAGCCATTCCAAAACCTTGATTGTCTTCTGGTGAAGCCATTTTTTGTGAAGTGGATGTTTAGTTTGGGTGATTTCTATGTGGAAAAATGTAATTTCTCTTCGTCTACAGCTTTCTAGCAGACACATGAAGATTTTGGGCCAAAAGGGACTGGTATTTGGAACTGTTCATAATGTCCTCCACCTTGGTTAAAGGCCCACTTCTAGCTTATGAACAGCAACCTCAATGTAGGACACTACCATCATCATGCTTCACCATGGGGATGGTGTTCTTTAGGTGATTCACAGTGTTGTTATTGTGCCAAATAAACCTTTTGGAATTGTGGCCAAAAAAGTGCAGCCATGGTCTCATTGCACCATAACACATTTTCCCACATGCTTTTGGGAGACCTGATGTATTGATCTTGGGAATTTCACCAGACCTGGATGCTACTCTGTGTGAGAAAAGTCTTCCTTCTTCCAACCCTACTCTATAGACCAGACATGTGGAGAATATGGGAAATTGTTGTCACATGTAGTACACAATCAGTATTTGCCACAGATTCCTGCAAGTCCTTTAGTGTTGCTGTAGGTCTGCTGGCAGCCTCCCTGACTAGTTCGGGTCTTGTCTTTTCAACACATTTGAAGGGATGTCCTCTTCTTTGGAATTTCACTGTTGCCCTGTATTTCCACTTTTTGATGACTGCCTGCACTGTGTTCAATAGCATATGCAATGCTGTGGAAATGTTTTTGTGCCCTTCTCTGGCTTATTCCTTTCAAAAATGAGATCCCTTTGCGCTTCTTAAGCTCTATGCAAACCATGGCCATTGCTGTAGCAGGCAACTGAGTACATGTCAGGTACATCCTGGTAGGACAACTGACCATTATTTGCTGTTAATCAAGGAGTCTCTGAAATTGATGGCAGGTGTGTACCCAAGAGGATGTAATGCTGTAATTATATCGAAAGCTGCTTCAACACAGTATTAGCTTCAGCCTGTGAACACTTATGCATCTAGCTTCTTGTACATTTTTCATTTGTCATAATTGTTCCCCTAACAGATTTGTTTGTTTTACAATTGAATTGTACAGGTTATATGTCACAGGAAAGGTTGAAGGAGTTTGGAAATGTTTATTGTGATCTCATTTTTGAATATCACAAGTACCTAGCATTTTAACAGGTGTGTGTCCACCATTTATATGCACTGTATAACACTAATTTATAAAATATGTCCCTAGTTTTGGGTCTTTGCCCCCCCCCATTTTGTCAGTCTTTGTCCAGATTTCTTGCAATGACAGGTTGTGAGATATGCTACAGATATGTTATATCTCCTGCAAATATGCCTCTGTGATGACCACTGTGATGCAATGCAGTTAACCCCACCACAAGTGAACATGCAGATATTGCAATATGGTTGAGAGTAACAGTTGTGTGCATGGTAAAATACATGACCTTAACATGCCTGGGGTACTGGTAAGCCAGAATAGGACAATCCCATACTCTCCAGCTCCAGGCTGCTGTCCTCACATCCAGACCAGAGATACCTATGTAGTTGTGGGGGAGAGGTATTCTCAGCAGACTCATATTTGGCATTGGTAC
The DNA here is from genome assembly GCF_019279795.1 of Protopterus annectens. Classification (NCBI taxonomy): domain Eukaryota; kingdom Metazoa; phylum Chordata; order Ceratodontiformes; family Protopteridae; genus Protopterus; species Protopterus annectens. The sequence continues at coordinate 207,548,655 of NC_056730.1, forward strand.
AAGATGAATGCTACTTTCCTGCACATGTTCAGTACAATTTTTGATAGTACACAATTCGCTGTCCTTCACCATAAATGTGCATTTGTGTGCATTATTAAACTCCACCCACAAATGCAGTTTGACCTCACATATGCATCTAGATACTCTACAGAAGCCAGTATGACTGCTACATGATTTAATTGATGTGCACTGTGGCCTTACCTGGACGCTCCTCGCCTGTTGCTTGGGTGTCAACCACCTGAACAACTTGTGTTTCTTGTGTTGGCCGGTGTGTGGGGGCTACCCCAAGGTTGCCAAGGAGCTCCTCTGTTGCTGGAAATGTGGCCTCTGAGGCAGGATCCCCACCTGTAGCATTACAGTCCCTGGCCATGGCAGCAGCCCTTTGCCGGGCACAATGTATCAGATCAGTCACATGATGCCTGACCTGATCGTATGTGCAGCTATCATGGCCAATGTTGTTCACCCTATGGACCAGTCAGTCCCACAGGGCAGTCCACTCCTGCAGATCCTGTGTTCTATGGCCAAACATCACCCCATGGTGCTGGATGATCAGGTTAATGATAGCCTCATTTTCAGCTGCAGGGTACTGTGGCTGATGGACATGTGGCATGTAACCTGGAAGACATAAACAGGGAAAGACATTACCGGACCTCATACATAGGCCAACGTTCTTTAAAGAACCTAAACATCAACATTTTTTATTGTTAGCCACCACGTATGACCATATCATACCCCTGTCATCTATCAGCACAGTATGAGTTTGCATTGCACTCCTGGTCCTGATGTTTCATGTTTCCTCCCAATCGGAACCAGTAAATTGCACAATACAACATTCATCTTTCACCTTTGTGTACAGAGATGACAGTGGCCATCTTCCTTGCAGATAGAATGGCAATTGTGCTCAGGCTTTTCTTGAGTACAGTGTGTAATGGAACTGGGACCATATGCCTGAGTTCATGTAGGAAGCAGACAGGGATGTTATCAGGTCCCATGGAGACTTATTTTGTTGCCTTTGGGTAGGCATTAGATACCTGTTTCCTGATGATGAGGAGAGGTATGTGGGTGCTGTGCTTTTCCACCTATACTGATGGTGGGATGGGGGGATGTTTTCCCTTAACCTGTCTGCAGTGGGATGGCTATAGCTATGTTGTGTGTGTATGTGGTGTGATTGACCAACAGTACAGGATGAGATGGGTTGTTGCCTCTGAAATGGAAGACATATGTGAAGACAGCCTTGTGACTGGCCTTGGTGGATGTGACTAATATGTACTCATAGTTAACCTTACAGTGACACATCTGTGACCTTATATGCTTATTCAGACAAAAGCTGACCTACTTCCAAGTTGGTGCCTGCTCCTCATTGTCCTTGTACAGTCAATATAGCGACCGATTATGTGGTTTGTATATTGCTGCTGTCCACCAAAGGGGATTACTCCACCTTGGTGGAGCCAGGTTTTACAAGTCAGGTATTACTGAGTCCATACAGCTATGTAGGTGCTTATATAGCTGTTTGTAGTAGGCATTGAAACATGGTAATAACACAGTTGGACACCTCTCCACTTTCAACTGGATAATCATACTTATTTTAGTATCCATGTTTGTGTCAGGGCATTGCAACAACCAGTAGCTATGAAAATTTGTCTGTTGGATGCACTGAAACTAAGTTTACACATGTGTACAACATGTATAGCTTATTTACCTGATGTTTTGCATCTCATGTCTGTAGGCTTCCAGCTTCACCTACTCATACATACATGTGCACAGGTAATACCTGATATACATTTCTGTTTTATGTCAGTATGGCACACTGTATTTACACTCTTCCTGCTCAGTCATACCTCTCCACCTGTTAGAGAAGGACATCTGGAGGATGGCACATATAAATGGGGGGGGGGGGGCAATGGGCCAAAGTTATTGACACTTTGATAATATTGCTGTAACACACTTAAGTGAGTTGATAACACAGTAGGCTTTGCATACACAGAAATACCCTGGAGGATGTCTGACACTCATATGTATGTTATTATGTTCTAATGTCAGTCTTCACAGATTTGTCAATGATTTACGGGACATAACCCAACTCATGAGTAAATTACTACAAATGTGAACACACATATGGTCAGTATGTATATCACTGGACAGATAAATGGTATGACCTAAGTATATCACATGCAGTTCAACACACATGTCTGCGACAGTAGTTTACTATGGACATACCCTGTATAGGTATCTCAGATTTGTGAGACAAACATGTTTATCATAGCTGTATTCAGAAGTAACATATGGATATCTACAACATCACAGTAGCTGGCCTAACAGTGTCACAGTCAGTATTGTCCAACAGACACTCCAGTAGTAGTTATATGTGAGCCATCCTTTCCTTGGGTAACTCAGGGCCATGAGCTGTGATCTATGTAACTGCAGACAGAACTAGATCCTATGGCCATAGTTGCTGATCAGCAATATATCAGTACAACAAGTCTTGTTGAGACATATTTGTTAAACTTTCTATTTCCCATTATTAAATACACCTTACTGCATTCCATTACATGCTTACTTTTATTTTATTCATGGTGTGTGTGTGTGTGTGTGTGTGTGTGTGTGTGTGTGTGTGTGTGTGTGTGTGTGTGTGTGTGTGTGTGTAATTGTGTGTGTCTGTCTCTCTCTCTCTCTCTCTCAGATGCAAGGTATACATCGGTTTTGCAAAAGCATCAGCTTGCCTTTTGTAGGTTATGCTCATGAGCAACTGATGGCCTGTGAACCATTTGGTGCCCCCTACTTGCTAATTGCATGCTGAAAAGCCGTGTTGGTATTCCTATAGCCAATGGCATGGTAACACACTCCTATAACTGAGTACTTCATGTGGGCGTTGTCCCTTTTCCTTGTCTGTGAAGAGGATGTCATGGAGGTCTGTGAACAACAGCTTCACAGCGGGTAGTTGGAAATACCTCTTACAACTTATACAGTGGTGACAGCCCAATGAAATTGCGGGGGAAAGTTCCAGACTTAGGGAGAGAATGTAAGTATTGCTGTTATACATCCGGAATCATGCTAGTTTAACAGAGTTTGTGTGGACATGGATACTCGGTATGGGTATCAACCTGACAGTGTTATGTGGTTCACATAACTCTCAACTGTAGGGCTATCCACAGAATGGCCAGATGCTGGCTCTTATGTCTGGTCTGTTCCTCTGACAGTTGTTGTCCTTGGCAAATCAGTAGCATACCCTTGGTATTGCAGTCAGTAATGCTAACTTCCATTTGTATTTCTGATTTCATATCCCGTAGTTAAGATATGTTACAACAAACCCTGTAACACCAGCAACTTTCTTAGTTTATAAGAGAAACATTTCAATTATGCCCCTGTGTTAGGGCCTCTGTCCCCCAATTATGTCATGCTTTGTCCAGATGTCATGCAGTAAGAGGCTGATAGGTATGATATATCATTAGTTAGTGCTTCCATCCTGATATCATCCCAGTGATGAAGCAGAATGCCAGACATGTTATGAGGAAGGGGATATATATATATATGAGGAGAGAGCCTGGACATTCTCTGGGAAGCTGTACAGTTGGGGGTCTGTGTGTGTCTAGCAATTGTTAACAGACTATCAGGATTCTGTAGCAGTGTAGTGTGTACATGTTTGTTGCGCTGTGTAGGGAGGGGGATGCATTTAAGTGTCATGGCTCCTTTTTTGTCTGACTGTGCATGCTGCTCCAGTTTCTGGCGGTCTATCAGCTGTATATGTTTGTAGGGGTAGACTGATTCATGTTCCGTACCACTGCAGGAGTTAGACTACACTGTGTGACTTGGGGCAGTATATGTAGGGGTACTGTGGGAGTGTCAAAACATGATATTTATGCTCACACAGTCATACTCTACTGTTCATTTGGCTTACCAGTATGTCACTGTGACTGTGTTGAAATTGATCGTGGGTATGCAGCGTCACACCGGTGACTGTTCTTCACTACTGTTACATCCCTGTCGTGGCCGGTTTATTTGCAAATGCATGTGTAATTCCCCATAGCTGACTTGGTGTAGTGTTCTGTGAGTATGGCTATAGTTTGCATGGTCCTTGGTGACATGCTAAGCAGCTCAGTGTACTTTCCATACTGTCATGTTATGTCCAGATATTCGTAGGATGTCCGTTGTCTGACTCATATCTTTGTTCTGGTCCCCATAACTGTTGGGTATGTCTGAAAAATCAGCAGGACAGTGTGAAGATTTCATTCACTAACTACTGAGAAGCAATTGAGTCTTGGAGTTGTGTTATTTTGGTCAATATATGTTAGAACAGACGGTGTTAGTGTAGCAACTGTCTCAGCTTATCTCAACAGGTATTTCAGATATGTCCCTATTGTCATGGCTTTCTCCCCCGACTTTGTCAGGCATGGGCCAGATTTGTTGCACTAAGGGGTTCTGAGCATATCTCTCAACTGGCCGGATTGTTGCAGAACATCCAGGTTTATTGCTCATATTTTGTCGCTGTTCCATGATTTATTCTAATTTCTCTGGTAAATCACTGTGATGATCTGAGGCTGTCTGTCAGTAAATGATGACATAATTACACTTCCAGACCCCATATCCTTCAGAACATGTATGCTGAAACAAACTCTGTTACTCCAACAACTTTCTACATTTCTAAGGGCAATATTTGAAATATGTCCCTAGTTGTGGCTCATTGTCCCCCCAGTGTTACAGTCATGGCCCAGATTTCTTGCACTTACAGTTTGTGAGGTATGGTACTGAGATATGAGTGCAATACATGTTATGAGCATGTATATGTGTGTGTGTGTGTGTGTGTGTGTGTGTGTGTGTGTGTGTGTGTGTGTGTGTGTGTGTGTGTGTGTGTGTGTGTGTGTGTGTGTGTGTGTGTATATCTATATATATCTATATATCTATATATATATGAATATGTATATATATTTATATATATATATATATATATATATATATATATATATCTATATATATATATGTGTGTGTGTGTGTATATATATGTATATATATATATATATATATATATATATATATATATATATATATATATATATATACATATATATATATATACATACATATACATATATATACATACATATATATATATATATATATATATATATATTTTTTATATATATTTTTCATATATATGTATCTCCATACATATATATTTGTGTATATAAAAAACCTGAGTGATTCCCCAGTGCTTTTTCCCTACTGTTGAATGACTCTACTGCATGATATGTTTGAAAAAGCATTAGAAATGACTACAACTCAAATACAATAGTGGTAATTTGCACTGAGTGTAGTGTACAGAGTCCTGATTTTGAGACTAGGCAAGGAAAATTATTTTGTTTCTAGGCAAAACAGTGGCTGTTGGAGACAGAGTGGTTAAAGCAGTTATAAGCAGTGTTTTGCTGCTTACACACATGCTAATTCCTTTAAAAGAAAAGGAAAATGGGTTATAGGAAAGGGGTGAGAAAGGGGCACACAGAGGGAAAAACAATATGACAGGTAGCTAAGGATGTGCAGGATGGGTTTAGGGAAGGCCGATAGCTGTCCTTTCCTTAGACAGCAATAGCTGTGCATTTGTATGGAATTTGGAGATTCATTTGGACACTCAAATCACAGAGAGAGGGGTGAGGGCAATATAAATGTGTTGCAAAGCCAATTGGACCATATTACATGTGTCCAGTGGACACCCATGCAAAATGGACAGCTATGTATGGGGCAATAATATTTTGGGGGATAGATGCCCTTTTTTCTTTAAGGTGAGAATGTGATGTTAGGGAAGGATTGTTGGTATGTCTGAGGAGGTAGGTTGGGTAGGGAGACAGACAAGACACACAGGAAAGCAGACGGGGTAGTGTATGACACATGTGGGTAAACATCTTGGACGGGAAGGGTGTTTGGGAATCAGAGGCCCTGATCCTCCATATGGATATGGTGGGACTGACATCCCCACCTGTGGCCAGTCATGACTGCACCTTCACAGCCCCAATGGGGATATTGTCCTGTAACTCACATACATATATCGCATACAGTAGAGGCCCCCAGACCAATCCTTGGGGTACACCATTATGGATTAATGTACTATTAGAGGTGGGTTCTACTACTATCATTGGGCCAGTCAGCTGCCCATCTGTTAACCTACAGTTTGGTGCCTAGCTGTGTAGGATTATGTAGCCTGTCCATCTGGGGATTAGTGTGAAAGGACTGGGCTAAGTGAAGGCAGGCATTGTTCACCATCTTCCCCTCGTCCCTGTGTTTGTTGACCACTGCAGAGAGGTCACTCAGGTTTCCCAGGCCTGATCTCCCTTTGACAATACCATGGTGTGTGGGCCCAGCCATTTTGATGTTGCCAATGTCTCTGTTCATAATGTCCTAGATATCGGCCCTCATGCCCTTGGAGAGCAGGCTACTTAGGCTGATGTGCATCATTCTGACTGGGTTGGTGGAATGCTCCACCTTTGTGTATAGGGATGACAGTGGCTGTCCTCTGTGAAGGTGGGATGACACTGGTGCTCAGGCTGTGATTGACTACAGTGTGGAATGGATCTGACAGCCCATGCCTGTGTTCATGTGGAATGCAGCCAGGGATGGTATCATGACTATGGAAACCTCTGTATGTTGCCTTTGAGAGGGCATTACGGACCTGCTTCCTGATGATGTGGGAAGGGGGCAGGTGCTGTACATGCACATGTGTACCACTGGTGGAACAGGGGGTGGTGTTTACACTTCCCTGTCTGCAGCCAGTTGCCTACATCTATGCCATATGTGCATGTGGTGTTATTGACCACCACTACAGAGCAGATTTGTGTGTTGCCTCTGGAATTGCAGACACATATGTGGAAGGCCTAGTGATTTGCCTTGGTAGATGTGTCCGATTTGCACTCAAAGACAGCCTTAGGGTACATCACCTGTGACATCAATTGCTTGTACAGACCAAGGTGACATTGCTTCCGATGAGGCACCTGTTCCTTCTTGGCCCATCCAGCAATTACTTCCACTTATTATGGTATTTGTACATTGCTGTCATCCACCACAGGGGTTTACCCTACCTTGAGGGGAATGATGTTGTCCTGTCAGGTACTGTTGAGTCTGTACAGCTATGTGGGTGCCCACATAGTATTGTGGTGTGGGCCTGGACACTGCTGCTTGCTCCAACAAATGGGACATTGGCTGTACAGCTACTTCTACTTACTCTGAGGGGATTTATAGTAATTTGTGTACAGTTCATTCTATTTGACACTGTAAAGTGGGGGGAGCAGGGGAGATGGTGACCTGAACAGTGATGGCTATGTGGTCAGATATTACCAAGATGAATGGCACTGTATGAGTGCTACAGTGGCTACTCATGTTGGTTAGGACCAGGTACATGAGATTCCCACCTGCCATAGGAGTGTTGACTGGCTGATCCACTGCAATGCCATTAATAAAGCCAAGGAATCTATGTGTGTTCATGTTCCGGTGGCATAGGTCAGGCACACTATGGTTGGGTATTTCAAGTCACCCAGGAGCAAGGTAGATGACTGAATCCTGATAGATTACAGAAGGTCCCAATAGGTGTGGTGGATGTCCATTGTCATGTTTGAAAGCCTGTAGCTAGCTATGAATTGAGTAGGTGTTTTGGCAACTGTTAACTGCACTAGGGATGTCACCCATGTGACATACTATTTGTCCAGCCTGGCAGGTGTCTATTTGGGGTCTACACGCCTGTTGGGACAAGTGACCTGGCAAGGTTGGTGTGCTCTCCACAGTTAGAAATCATGTGTCAGTGACTGCACAAATGTCAGCATCCTAATGGACAAGTTATGCTTGCATTAGCATGGGTGTCATGGTAAGACACCTAGCTCCTGTTAGAGCAAGACATCTGCACAAAGGCACACATCAGTGGTGGGCAAAGGCCAGTAAACAGTCTCACATTATGAATCTAGCCGAAACACACTTGGTTGCAAGCAGAAATGGTGTCACATTCACAGGTGTACTCTGCAGAACATGACATCTGACAATGAAATGTATGCTAATTTATTATGACTTCAGTCTTTAATGGGTTGCCACTGATGTGCCAGACAATACTCAACTGTATGAGTCATTGACTAAAAATATAAGACAGGCATGTGGTCAGTCTTCAATACTCTGGACAGTTGTCAGGTATAGGCTCAGTATATCACATACAGTTCAACACACACATCTGCACCTGTAGTGTAATATGCACATACCCTACATACATCTCTTACATGTGTAAGACAAGCATATGTATCAGAGTAGCATTCACAGGTGACATATGAGTAATTACAACATTCCAGGCATCTGGCCTACCAGTGACAGACTCAGTATTGGAAAACAGGGACTCCAGTAGTAGTCATACATGAGTTCACCTTTGCTGGGGTTAGTCAGGGGCCAGAGATGTGCTCCATGTCAATGCAGGCAGGGCAAGCAATAATGCCATAGGTGCTGGACAGCAGCATGTGAGTCCAGCAGGTGTTGTTGCAGCCTAATGTTTAATGTCCCATTTGACATTATCAAATCCTCCCTTCTGCATTCCATTACATGCTTACCTGATTGGCATACTTGCTATAGTGCTTTGAAGTTCCCTCACAACAATGCAAATGGTTAGGTTTGGGTTTGAAGATTTGGTGAAGATGGGTGAAGGCTGCTAGCCTAGCCAAATATAATTTTGGAGATAATTCTGTCATCTGTAAATATTAATGTAAACCTCAGACTGTTGTTTTAAATGATGAAAATAGTGTTACATGTGGAACTGGAAAATAATGTAACAACAGTGCACTCTACTGACTAAGAAAAGCATGCAGTGACCCTTTGATGTTAAAACTCAGAGCCAGTAAGTCTAGAGTGAGGCATTCTGCCTATTGTTTTAAGGACAGAGTTAATGGGCAGAATTTGCATGCATGGATGTCCTTTATTGCTCTGGTTTTTGCCCAGAGGTGAAGAATGTAAATGTAGTTTCTGTTAGCCTGGGAAGCAAGGGAAGTTTTTAGAATGATGCAATGTGAACCAGGAATGTGATTTCAAAACAAAGAGTATCAGAGAACATTAAGCATTTTTGTCATGACCATCCAACCAACCAGCACTGCCTTGCTCTATATGTAAGTTTATCTTAGATTTGTGTTTTCTCTTAGAAATAGCTAGAAACTAGAAATATTAGACTGTGTTTGTCTGTGATGTCAGAACTGTACTACTGAATTATTTTAAGTATTTCTCTGTGATCTCTGAACTCTTGACTAGCACTTAGTAAAAACATTGTCTTGTGTTTTGACTCTTTGTTATTAAAATGTTTAAACCCTTTCAACTGTGGCTGTCTTTGTAGAGATAATTTAAGCTCTTTAAAGTACATACATGCCTTTAGTAAAATTGTACAAAGCAACTCCAATAGCTTTAGCCCTGGGCTATACTACCAATTGGATAATAATATTGCACAGTAATAATTGGACACCCTTTAAAGGTCTTTGAGTAGCTGATAAATATTAGGTGGTGGCAGCTGGTACTACTAATTAGTCTGGGAAAAAGGGGCACAGCTGGAGAACCTGTGCCAGCCTTTCCCAGGAGTGTCTGTGTGGTTGTATAAACTCTTCTCAAAGTGTGTGTGTCAGCTATCTGGGGAGGGACACGAAGCACTGGTTGGACAGAGAGGGTGCAGGAGGTTTTACCTTATCCACTAGGCTGAGATCTGCACCCTCTAGCTGTGCCAGGGGGTAGTCTTATTGGGGACATAGAGAGTGAAGGAGTGACCAGGCCAGGACTGACTGTGATCTCTGTGTGCTCTTAAGTGAAATTGCATTTTACTGTGTGTATTTGTTGTCCTTTCTTCCTATATGAGATGCCCTCACTGGTGATAGTGGTGAGGACTGAGGCTCCTTGATTGCTGGGCCAGGGCACGGGTGTCACAGGAGTGTCTGTGGTTGTATAAACTCTTCTCAAAGTGTGTGTGTGTGTGTGTGTGTGTGTGTGTGTGTGTGTGTGTGTGTGTGTGTGTGTGTGTGTGTGTGTGTGTGTGTGTGTGTGTGTGAGCTACCTGGGCAGGGACACAAAGCACTGGTTGGAGAGAGGGTGCGGGAGGTTTTACCTTATCCACTAGGCTGAGATCTGCACCCTCTAGCTGTGCCAGTGGGGAGTCTTATTGGGGACATAGAGAGTGAAGGAGCAGCCGGGCCCAGACTGACTGTGATCTCTGTGTGCTCTTAAGTGAAATTGCACTTTACTGTGTGTATCTGTTGTCCTTTCCTCCTGTATGAGACACCCCTCACTGGTGTTAGTGGTGAGGATTGAGGCTCCTTGATTGCTGGGCCAGGGCACGGATATCACATTGTGTAGTTGCAGTCTGTCTTTGAGTAGATGGGTTGAGACCTGTGTTGCATAGGCAGCAGCTTGTCTTTTGTAGGTACTGCTCATGAGCAGGTGATGGCTTGTACACCAGTTGGTGTCTCCCACTTGCTACTTTCATCCAGAGCTGCTTTGTTGTCTTTCCATTTGCAAATGCTATAGCAACACAGTCATATAATTACAGGGTCTATATTATATTATCGCACGCTTACAAAAGTGAACAATAATTAATCAACTCCATGTAAGTGAAATCTTACAATGTCGAAACCTCAGAACAGTGATTTTTTTCCAAGGGAAAAAAATCGCTGTTCCAAAATAAAAAAAAAAACTTTAAAACATTACACAATGTGGGGGGGCTTTGACCCCCACATCCTGCCCCTCACCCCCCCACACTTAAATATATATATACCAACTCTGAGATCACACTACAGTGCTGAAAATGGCAAAGTAATGAAAGCAGCCAAGCAAATTCTGTCCCAGGGAAAAAATTTGCTGAAGAGCCGCTTCGCTATTTTGCCGTTTCATTCTTTTAGGTTCGATCAAGACACATTTGACAAGGTCTGTCTGCAATAACGCAATAGGAACCCTAATTACAGCCTTCATGTGTGTCTTGCCCCTTTTCCCTCCCTGTGTGGTGGACATTATGGAGGTGTGGGGGCTACAGATTCACAGACAGTAGGTGGGAATACCTCTCGGGAGAGGACACGTGGAGACAACCCAGCAACATGGGGAACAAAGTTCCAGAATTGGGTACAGATTGTAAGTCAGTAGTGCTGTCATTCACATAGAGGGTTGCTAATATGCATTTATATTACATTATTGAACACTTACATGTTTGAATATCATATGGTCGTCACCATATGATCAAACTCATAAATGTTCTAAAACATAATAAAAAACAAAAAAAAAACATAAAAATTAACTCCTGAACGTCTTAAGCAGGGGGGCAAGCCCCACCGCACCACTCCACACCCCCGCTACTTAAATATACCAACTCTGAGATCACACTGCAGGGCAGAAAAGGGAAATCTTTCCATTCTGTGCTGTAATGGAGATCTCCGTTGACCTTGTTGCACATCGAAAAATTCAAACATATGGTGCTGACCATATAACGGTGAATTTTTTCACTGTGCGATAATGTGATAGAGACCTGTTAATTTAACAGGGTTCATCTGGGCATGCATTTTCTGTGTGACTTGACGTCTGACAGTGATATGTCGAGACATACCTCTAAACTGTCCTGATGTGATGTCCACACACTTCCCAGGGGTTCACCTGTTTTGTTTGGTCTTTTCCTCAGACAAGATCTGTTTTGTCGAATACTGTGATGATTGTGGTCAGAGTAACTGTTGACATCCATTGGTGTTTCAGACATGATATCCTTCAGGGATGTTGTGTTACAACAAAGCCTGTAACACTGTCACCTGTTTCAGTTTGTAACACCATTATGTGAGATATGTCTCTCTTTCCGGCCCCCCTCTCCCCCAAGTATGTTGCTTTATCCAGATGTCTTACAGTAAGAGGGTCAGGGGTATGTAATATCATTATTTATTGACTGCACTCTAGGTCCCATCCCATCAACTTAGCAAACTCTTGGAAGTGTTATGCGGCAGTGGCAATGAACATGGTCTCATACCCAGGACATTCTGTGCACATCTGTACATATGAGAGTTATATATGTCTGGCCATTGTGAAGCATGTTGTGCGTAGATGTTTGTTTGGCTGAGTAGGGAAAGTAGTAGTTGTCAGTGTCACACATTCTTTTTTCTATCTGACTGTGCGTGCTGCTACAGCTGCTGGTGGTCTATCAGGTGTGTATGTTTGTTGGGGTAAACTGAGAAAGGTCCTGTAACACCTCAGGAATCACAGTACACTGTGAGGTGGGCCAGTATCTGTCAATGTATTGTGTGACTGGGAATCAGCATATGTTCGTTCAAACAGTTGTTCTACTCTAGAGTTCATTTGGGATACTGGTATGTTGCTGAGACTGTGGTGAAAATGGTTGTGGGTGGACATTTATGTGCCATCTGCTTTTCCCTATGGTTCCATCCCTGTAGTGCATGATATATTTAGATATACATGGGTAATTTGCTAAAGCTGATTTGGGTTAGTGTCAGGTTGGTCTTACTGTGGTATAGAATGTGCTGGGTGACATGGTTGGCGGCTGTCATGCATTTTTCCATTCTGTTGCATGAAAGCAGTCATACCTTTCCAGTGTCCAGATGTCTAGACACTGTCCTGGTGTGTGGCTCATATGTTTTGTCTGTTGGCCACAACAGTTGTGGGTTTCTGAGAAATAACTGGTAGGATGTGAGCATTGACATCACTAAATGTTGACATGCATTTGTGTTTCAGACCTGGAATCTGTCTGGCATTGTATGTAAAAGCATGCCATGCCACTCTAACAGACTTCTGGACGTATGACAGCCATATTTCAAATATGTCACTATTGCTTGCCCTTTATTCCCCTGTTTGTCATACTTTTTGCAGATATGTTGCAGCAAGAGGTTATCTGTCTATAGATCTCTGTATGACAAAATTAAAAAAAAAAAAAAAAAAAAAAAAATATATATATATATATATATATATATATATATATATATATTTTTTATATATATATATATATATATATATATTTTTTTTATATATATTTTTCATATATATGTATCTCCATACATATATATTTGTGTGTATAAAAAACCTGAGTGATTCCCCAGTGCTTTTTCCCTACTGTTGAATGACTCTACTGCATGATATGTTTGAAAAAGCATTAGAAATTACTACAACTCAAATACAATAGTGGTAAATTGCACTGACTGTAGTGTACAGAGTCCTGATTTTGAGACTAGGCAAGGAAAATTATTTTGTTTCTAGGCAAAACAGTGGCTGTTGGAGACAGAGTGGTTAAAGCAGTTATAAGCAGTGTTTTGCTGCTTACACACATGCTAATTCCTTTAAAAGAAAAGGAAAATTGGTTATAGGAAAGGGGTGAGAAAGGGGCACACAGAGGGAAAAACAATATGACAGGTAGCTAAGGATGTGCAGGATGGGTTTAGGGAAGGCCGATAGCTGTCCTTTCCTTAGACAGCAATAGCGGTGCATTTGTATGGAATTTGGAGATTCATTTGGACACTCAAATCACAGAGAGAGGGGTGAGGGCAATAGAAATGTGTTGCAAAGCCAATTGGACCATATTACATGTGTCCAGTGGACACCCATGCAAAATGGACAGCTATGTATGGGGCAATAATATTTTGGGGGATAGATGCCCTTTTTTCTTTAAGGTGAGAATGTGATGTTAGGGAAGGATTGTTGGTATGTCTGAGGAGGTAGGTTGGGTAGGGAGACAGACAAGACACACAGGAAAGCAGACGGGGTAGTGTATGACACATGTGGGTAAACATCTTGGACGGGAAGGGTGTTTGGGAATCAGAGGCCCTGATCCTCCATATGGATATGGTGGGACTGACATCCCCACCTGTGGCCAGTCATGACTGCACCTTCACAGTCCCAATGGGGATATTGTCCTGTAACTCACATACATATATCGCATACAGTAGAGGCCCCCAGACCAATCCTTGGGGTACACCACTGTGGATTAATGTACTATTAGAGGTGGGTTCTACTACTATCATTGGGCCAGTCAGCTGCCCATCTGTTAACCTACAGTTTGGTGCCTAGCTGTGTAGGCTTATGTAGCCTGTCCATCTGGGGATTAGTGTGAAAGGACTGGGCTAAGTGAAGGCAGGCATTGTTCACCATCTTCCCCTCGTCCCTGTGTTTGTTGACCACTGCAGAGAGGTCACTCAGGTTTCCCAGGCCTGATCTCCCTTTGACAATACCATGGTGTGTGGGCCCAGCCATTTTGATGTTGCCAATGTCTCTGTTCATAATGTCCTAGATATCGGCCCTCATGCCCTTGGAGAGCAGGCTACTTAGGCTGATGTGCATCATTCTGACTGGGTTGGTGGAATGCTCCACCTTTGTGTATAGGGATGACAGTGGCTGTCCTCTGTGAAGGTGGGATGACACTGGTGCTCAGGCTGTGATTGACTACAGTGTGGAATGGATCTGACAGCCCATGCCTGTGTTCATGTGGAATGCAGCCAGGGATGGTATCATGACTATGGAAACCTCTGTATGTTGCCTTTGAGAGGGCATTACGGACCTGCTTCCTGATGATGTGGGAAGGGGGCAGGTGCTGTACATGCACATGTGTACCACTGGTGGAACAGGGGGTGGTGTTTACACTTCCCCTGTCTGCAGCCAGTTGCCTACATCTATGCCATATGTGCATGTGGTGTTATTGACCACCACTACAGAGCAGATTTGTGTGTTGCCTCTAGAATTGCAGACACATATGTGGAAGGCCTAGTGATTTGCCTTGGTAGATGTGTCCGATTTGCACTCAAAGACAGCCTTAGGGTACATCACCTGTGACATCAATTGCTTGTACAGACCAAGGTGACATTGCTTCCGATGAGGCACCTGTTCCTTCTTGGCCCATCCAGCAATTACTTCCACTTATTATGGTATTTGTACATTGCTGTCATCCACCACAGGGGTTTACCCTACCTTGAGGGGAATGATGTTGTCCTGTCAGGTACTGTTGAGTCTGTACAGCTATGTGGGTGCCCACATAGTATTGTGGTGTGGGCCTGGACACTGCTGCTTGTTCCAACAAATGGGACATTGGCTGTACAGCTACTTCTACTTACTCTGAGGGGATTTATAGTAATTTGTGTACAGTTCATTCTATTTGACACTGTAAAGTGGGGGGAGCAGGGAGATGGTGACCTGAACAGTGATGGCTATGTGGTCAGATATTACCAAGATGAATGGCACTGTATGAGTGCTACAGTGGCTACTCATGTTGGTTAGGACCAGGTACATGAGATTCCCACCTGCCATAGGAGTGTTGACTGGCTGATCCACTGCAATGCCATTAATAAAGCCAAGGAATCTATGTGTGTTCATGTTCCGGTGGCATAGGTCAGGCACACTATGGTTGGGTATTTCAAGTCACCCAGGAGCAAGGTAGATGACTGAATCCTGATAGATTACAGAAGGTCCCAATAGGTGTGGTGGATGTCCATTGTCATGTTTGAAAGCCTGTAGCTAGCTATGAATTGAGTAGGTGTTTTGGCAACTGTTAACTGCACTAGGGATGTCACCCATGTGACATACTATTTGTCCAGCCTGGCAGGTGTCTATTTGGGGTCTACACGCCTGTTGGGACGAGTGACCTGGCAAGGTTGGTGTGCTCTCCACAGTTAGAAATCATGTGTCAGTGACTGCACAAATGTCAGCATCCTAATGGACAAGTTATGCTTGCATTGGCATGGGTGTCATGGTAAGACACCTAGCTCCTGTTAGAGTAAGACATCTGCACAAAGGCACACATCAGTGGTGGGCAAAGGCCAGTAAACAGTCTCACATTATGAATCTAGCCGAAACACACTTGGTTGCAAGCAGAAATGGTGTCACATTCACAGGTGTACTCTGCAGAACATGACATCTGACAATGAAATGTATGCTAATTTATTATGACTTCAGTCTTTAATGGGTTGCCACTGATGTGCCAGACAATACTCAACTGTATGAGTCATTGACTAAAAATATAAGACAGGCATGTGGTCAGTCTTCAATACTCTGGACAGTTGTCAGGTATAGGCTCAGTATATCACATACAGTTCAACACACACATCTGCACCTGTAGTGTAATATGCACATACCCTACATACATCTCTTACATGTGTAAGACAAGCATATGTATCAGAGTAGCATTCACAGGTGACATATGAGTAATTACAACATTCCAGGCATCTGGCCTACCAGTGACAGACTCAGTATTGGAAAACAGGGACTCCAGTAGTAGTCATACATGAGTTCACCTTTGCTGGGGTTAGTCAGGGGCCAGAGATGTGCTCCATGTCAATGCAGGCAGGGCAAGCAATAATGCCATAGGTGCTGGACAGCAGCATGTGAGTCCAGCAGGTGTTGTTGCAGCCTAATGTTTAATGTCCCATTTGACATTATCAAATCCTCCCTTCTGCATTCCATTACATGCTTACCTGATTGGCATACTTGTTATAGTGCTTTGAAGTTCCCTCACAACAATGCAAATGGTTAGGTTTGGGTTTGAAGATTTGGTGAAGATGGGTGAAGGCTGCCAGCCTAGCCAAATAGAATTTTGGAGATAATTCTGTCATCTGTAAATATTAATGTAAACCACAGACTGTTGTTTTAAATGATGAAAATAGTGTTACATGTGGAACTGGAAAATAATGTAACAACAGTGCACTCTACTGACTAAGAAAAGCATGCAGTGACCCTTTGATGTTAAAACTCAGAGCCAGTAAGTCTAGAGTGAGGCATTCTGCCTATTGTTTTAAGGACAGAGTTAATGGGCAGAATTTGCATGCATGGATGTCCTTTATTGCTCTGGTTTTTGCCCAGAGGTGAAGAATGTAAATGTAGTTTCTGTTAGCCTGGGAAGCAAGGGAAGTTTTTAGAATGATGCAATGTGAACCAGGAATGTGATTTCAAAAACAAAGAGTATCAGAGAACATTAAGCATTTTTGTCATGACCATCCAACCAACCAGCACTGCCTTGCTCTATATGTAAGTTTATCTTAGATTTGTGTTTTCTCTTAGAAATAGCTAGAAACTAGAAATATTAGACTGTGTTTGTCTGTGATGTCAGAACTGTACTACTGAATTATTTTAAGTATTTCTCTGTGATCTCTGAACTCTTGACTAGCACTTAGTAAAAAACATTGTCTTGTGTTTTGACTCTTTGTTATTAAAATGTTTAAACCCTTTCAACTGTGGCTGTCTTTGTAGAGATAATTTAAGCTCTTTAAAGTACATACATGCCTTTAGTAAAATTGTACAAAGCAACTCCAATAGCTTTAGCCCTGGGCTATACTACCAATTGGATAATAATATTGCACAGTAATAATTGGACACCCTTTTAAAGGTCTTTGAGTAGCTGATAAATATTAGGGGTGGTGGCAGCTGGTACTACCAATTAGTCTGGGAAAAAGGGGCACAGCTGGAGAACCTGTGCCAGCCTTTCCCAGGAGTGTCTGTGTGGTTGTATAAACTCTTCTCAAAGTGTGTGTGTCAGCTATCTGGGGAGGGACACGAAGCACTGGTTGGACAGAGAGGGTGCAGGAGGTTTTACCTTATCCACTAGGCTGAGATCTGCACCCTCTAGCTGTGCCAGGGGGTAGTCTTATTGGGGACATAGAGAGTGAAGGAGTGACCAGGCCAGGACTGACTGTGATCTCTGTGTGCTCTTAAGTGAAATTGCATTTTACTGTGTGTATTTGTTGTCCTTTCTTCCTATATGAGATGCCCCTCACTGGTGATAGTGGTGAGGACTGAGGCTCCTTGATTGCTGGGCCAGGGCACGGGTGTCACAGGAGTGTCTGTGCGGTTGTATAAACTCTTCTCAAAGTGTGTGTGTGTGTGTGTGTGTGTGTGTGTGTGTGTGTGTGTGTGTGTGTGTGTGTGTGTGAGCTACCTGGGCAGGGACACAAAGCACTGGTTGGAGAGAGAGGGTGCGGGAGGTTTTACCTTATCCACTAGGCTGAGATCTGCACCCTCTAGCTGTGCCAGTGGGGAGTCTTATTGGGGACATAGAGAGTGAAGGAGCAGCCGGGCCCAGACTGACTGTGATCTCTGTGTGCTCTTAAGTGAAATTGCACTTTACTGTGTGTATCTGTTGTCCTTTCCTCCTGTATGAGACACCCCTCACTGGTGTTAGTGGTGAGGATTGAGGCTCCTTGATTGCTGGGCCAGGGCACGGATATCACATTGTGTAGTTGCAGTCTGTCTTTGAGTAGATGGGTTGAGACCTGTGTTGCATAGGCAGCAGCTTGTCTTTTGTAGGTACTGCTCATGAGCAGGTGATGGCTTGTACACCAGTTGGTGTCTCCCACTTGCTACTTTCATCCAGAGCTGCTTTGTTGTCTTTCCATTTGCAAATGCTATAGCAACACAGTCATATAATTACAGGGTCTATATTATATTATCGCACGCTTACAAAAGTGAACAATAATTAATCAACTCCATGTAAGTGAAATCTTACAATGTCGAAACCTCAGAACAGTGATTTTTTTCCAAGGGAAAAAAATCGCTGTTCCAAAATAAAAAAAAAAAACTTTAAAACATTACACAATGTGGGGGGGCTTTGCCCCCCACATCCTGCCCCTCACCCCCCCCCACACTTAAATATATATATACCAACTCTGAGATCACACTACAGTGCTGAAAATGGCAAAGTAATGAAAGCAGCCAAGCAAATTCTGTCCCAGGGAAAAAATTTGCTGAAGAGCCGCTTCGCTATTTTGCCGTTTCATTCTTTTAGGTTCGATCAAGACACATTTGACAAGGTCTGTCTGCAATAACGCAATAGGAACCCTAATTACAGCCTTCATGTGTGTCTTGCCCCTTTTCCCTCCCTGTGTGGTGGACATTATGGAGGTGTGGGGGCTACAGATTCACAGACAGTAGGTGGGAATACCTCTCGGGAGAGGACACGTGGAGACAGCCCAGCAACATGGGGAACAAAGTTTCAGAATTGGGTACAGATTGTAAGTCAGTAGTGCTGTCATTCACATAGATGGTTGCTAATATGCATTTATATTACATTATTGAACACTTACATGTTTGAATATCATATGGTCGTCACCATATGATCAAACTCATAAATGTTCTAAAACATAATAAAAAACAAAAAAAAAACATAAAAATTAACTCCTGAACGTCTTAAGCAGGGGGGCAAGCCCCAACGCACCACTCCACACCCCCGCTACTTAAATATACCAACTCTGAGATCACACTACAGGGCAGAAAAGGGAAATCTTTCCATTCTGTGCTGTAATGGAGATCTCCGTTGACCTTGTTGCACATCGAAAAATTCAAACATATGGTGCTGACCATATAACGGTGAATTTTTTCACTGTGCGATAATGTGATAGAGACCTGCTAATTTAACAGGGTTCATCTGGACATGCATTTTCTGTGTGACTTGACGTCTGACAGTGATATGTCAAGACATACCTCTAAACTGTCCTGATGTGATGTCCACACACTTCCCAGGGGTTCACCTGTTTTGTTTGGTCTTTTCCTCAGACAAGATCTGTTTTGTCAAATACTGTGATGATTGTGGTCAGAGTAACTGTTGATATCCATTGGTGTTTCAGACATGATATCCTTCAGGGATGTTGTGTTACAACAAAGCCTGTAACACTGTCACCTGTTTCAGTTTGTAACACCATTATGTGAGATATGTCTCTCTTTCCGGCCCCCTCTCCCCCAAGTATGTTGCTTTGTCCAGATGTCTTTCAGTAAGAGGGTCAGGGGTATGTAATATCATTATTTATTGACTGCACTCTAGGTCCCATCCCATCAACTTAGCAGACTCTTGGAAGTGTTATGCGGCAGTGGCAATGAACATGGTCTCATACCCAGGACATTCTGTGCACATATGTACATATGAGAGTTATATATGTCTGGCCATTGTGAAGCATGTTGTGCGTAGATGTTTGTTTGGCTGAGTAGGGAAAGTAGCAGTTGTCAGTGTCACCCATTCTTTTTTCTATCTGACTGTGCGTGCTGCTACAGCTGCTGCTGGTCTATCAGGTATGTATGTTTGTTGGGGTAAACTGAGAAAGGTCCTGTAACACCTCAGGATTCACAGTACACTGTGTGGTGGGCCAGTATCTGTCAATGTATTGTGTGACTGGGAATCAGCATATGTTCGTTCAAACAGTTGTTCTACTCTAGAGTTCATTTGGGATACTGGTATGTTGCTGAGACTGTGGTGAAAATGGTTGTGGGTGGACATTTATGTGCCATCTGCTTTTCCCTATGGTTCCATCCCTGTAGTGCATGATATATTTAGATATACATGGGTAATTTGCTAAAGCTGATTTGGGTTAGTGTCAGGTTGGTCTTACTGTGGTATAGAATGTGCTGGGTGACATGGTTGGCAGCTGTCATGCGTTTTTCCATTCTGTTGCATGAATGCAGTTATACCTTTCCAGTGTCCAGATGTCTAGACACTGTCCTGGTATGTGGCTCATATGTTTTGTCTGTTGGCCACAACAGTTGTGGGTTTCTGAGAAATCACTGGTAGGATGTGAGCATTGACATCACTAAATGTTGACATGCATTTGTGTTTCAGACCTGGAATCTGTCTGGCATTGTATGTAAAAGCATGCCATGCCACTCTAGCAGACTTCTGGACGTATGACAGCCATATTTCAAATATGTCACTATTGCTTGCCCTTTATTCCCCTGTTTGTCATACTTTTTGCAGATATGTTGCAGCAAGAGGTTATCTGTCTATAGATCTCTGTATGACAAAATTAAAAAAAAAAAAAAAATATATATATATATATATATATATATATATATATATATATATATATATACACACACACACACACACACACACACACACACACACACACATATATATATATATATATATATATATATATATATATATATATATATATATATATATATATATATATAAATATATATAAATATATATATATATATATATATATATATATAAAATGTGTGTGTGTGTGTGTGTGTGTGTGTGTGTGTGTGTGTATATGCATTATATATATATATATATATATATATATATATATATATATATAAAACAATATATATTGATATGTATATATACATATATATGTCTATAACAGTACTACGGATATATAATTCCCCCTTTTGTTCAATGACTGTTGTGCATGATGTGTTTGTAAAAGCATTACAAATTCCTACAGCTCAGATGGTGTGGAGGTATGTTGCTGTGATTGCTTTGCTCAGGAGTCTGGGTTTTAGACTAGGAAATCATTATTTTACTTCATTAATGTTAAATGACCAAAATGAATGATATGTTTATCAGAATAATTGTCAATTCCCACAGCTCAGGTGGTGTAGTGGTGCTATGCTGTGATTATAGTGCACAGTGTCCTGGGTTTGAGTCTTGCCAAGTCTGACTGTTTTTTGTTGGGCAGAACAAGAGCTAATGGAGACAGAGTGATTAAGGCACTTTTAAACAGTTGTAAGTTGGTTTGCCAGGTTTTGTGCAGTGCTAAGCATTGCTAAAGAACGGTTAAATAAACCCTCTAAGCTTCACTTAGCACTGCTTATACCCACACTAATTTTCTTTAAAGAAAAGAAAAAAGGGTGATAGGAAAGTGGTGAAATGGTGGCAAGCAGAGAGTAAAACATTATGAAAAGCAGCTAGGGATGTGCAGGATAGGTGTAAGAAAGGACCCTAGCTCTCAATTTCTTTGTCAGCAACAGCTGTGCATTACATGTATAGAATTTGGAATTTACAGCCTCACACCCCACAGAGGGGTGTTGGTGACAGACATTTGCAGAGTAATCAGTGGATTGATTGATTAGTTTCACTGTGCATAGGGGCAAAATGTAGAGCTATGTATGGGGCAATGTTTTTTTTTTTTTTTTTTTTTTGTGGTACAGATGCCCTTTTTTTAAGGTGAGAGTGGGATGTTGGGGAGCGCTGTAGGTATGTTTGGGGAGGTAGGATGGGTGGGATAGGTTGCATTTGCAGACAGGGAAGACAGACAAGACAGCAGACAGGGGTGGTATATGACACATGAGGGGGGAAACAACTTTGACAGGGAGGGTGGTTGGGAATCCGAAGCCCATGAGCCCCCAAATGGATACAATAGGATCGATGTCCCCATCCATGGGCAGTCACCACTTCTCCTTCATGGCCCCGAATGTGGCTGTGCTGGGGGCTGGACAGGAGGAGTGGCCTGCCCCTTGAGGTGCGCCAGGTGGCCCTCAGTCTGGTGCAGCTGCCCACCCAACTCTGTTCTGATGGCTCTGCACACCAAACCCCAGACCTGACTGTCAGTGACAAGCTCCTGTCTGCGCCTGCTCCAGGGGGGACAGGCCGTGTCCCCCGAGGCAGTTCCACCTGAAGGTGGTACAGGACCAGTGGATGAGAAAGACCTGGGTTGAGTCCCAGACTTGCTGGGTCTAAGTGCCACTTCAAGATGAGGTGGGACAGGCCGATCCACTGGGATCTGCCTTCCCAGTCATGCTGTGGTGTTGAGATTTTAAACAATATGTTGCTTAGTCATGAACAATACATTTCCAGATTAGTTATAACAGCAGGCATGGATGTTCCAATTAACCCCATAAAACAGAATTGAAACAGTTGCATAGCAAAATGAACACATGCATAAATGGAACAACAGTATGCATTGTAACAGCATGCCAGTAACACCGATGGCAACAGGCCACCAGCAATGGAATTTGAACAAGGTATATTAACATGCAAACAATCAGATATATGAACAATATAATAACAAAAGTCCCAACATTAGATTTGGAGTAAAACATACCCATAGTATATGAATTTTAGTATTGATCCAGATGAGGGGTGAGGGAGAGACAAAAAGTCTATTAACAACTATTTATGCTTCTATTTTCCACTACAGCACTGCTCAATACTCTATGGGTTTTCCCTCACTTTACATCTGCCTATGGCCCATAGCTTCTGTAGCACAAAACTACATATCTAACTGTCAGTCTGTAATGGTATGGGGCAAACTGTGACAACTCTGGCTACATGACTAGAGGGGACTCGTACATGTCAGGGTTACATATCCGGCACAGGGGCTACCCTGAAGTGCTGTCATGTGAGTGTGCTATTGACATATTTCAAATGGTTTCCCATCTGTGTCCATAATTATTGGCAACAGTGACCACTAGCTGTGACAGTGTGACATTTGAGAGACATGAATTGTGAAGAGAGCATGTTATATGTACCTATCCTGCTGTTATTTGCAGGCATGTGGTGGGATAGTTGAACAGTTGCACACAGTTTATTAGTATACCCTTCATACAGCTACTACCAACATTTTCCTTACTGGTACAACCTGTGGAGAAAACATTTGTTAACACTACCTTACTGTTTTTACTTTTATTCCTGATTCCTTGTGTGTAGATAGGCACACATCTTAGTAGCATGTCCTGGAGTCGAACCATGTCTGTGTGTGCAAAGTTTACAATTAAGCTATTTCTCATCACACTGAGCTACTGGGTAGCTGCTGTTGCCAGCTTTACTGGTTTCTGCCTAATAGTCTCTTGGTTATACAGTCTGAACTTGTAATCCTGTGATGCATGCATGACAGATAGTTATTGTACTGTGGATTAGTGCTTTGGATTACTACAATCTGGAAAGCAAAGCTTAAGACAAGGCAATGCTGGATGGAACACAATTTAAACCTTTACACATTACTATTCAGGGTTCAGAGCTTAGTGGAGTATATATTTCACATTTCAGTTATATCTTGTTTTACAGCTCCACCATCTATGGTTTTCTTACAGCAGCTTCATAGAAGAAGCTCATTTAATGTATGATACCACAACCACATTTGATGTGAAATATTTGTATACATTTTAAATGTCTACAACAACATACCAGAATAAGCACAACAGTTTGTTTTAGGTAGTTTTATTGCACATCAATATTAGTCTGTCGGGGGGGGGGGGGTGACTAGGATGAGCACTGAAAAGCAGCATTTCTCTTCAGCTCTGTCTCTTCAAATCTTTTATGACAGGATTTCTTTGGAAATAACTATCTGGATTGTCGATATTTTTATTCATATGATTCTCCTTAATATATACAAGGATAATGATCATAATCAAGATGATCTTGATCCAGCAATAAAAATCACTTGCAGATCACTAAAGCCAATAACTCTGCTGGTGAAGAACTTTTCTCTTGTGCCATAGCCAAATTATGGAACCCCCTCCCACCCACAATTACCTCCGTACCATCATGCACCCACTTCAAAACTTTACTAAAAGCACACCTAAAAACATGATGGCTATGCCTTTGCAACTCCCAGTCTAATATCACCCACCCCACCCAACCACTAGCTTTCTTTCCACCCCACTAGCTACCTTGATTATAGCAAGTTCAGATGCTCATATGCCTAGTGCTTATTATACAGCAGGAACTTCTTATTGTAACATTTGTTAATGTCTGTTATGTACTTCGCAGATAAAGATTCTAGTTGTCTACTGATGTACTATGTTCTTCATCTGTAAATATGTTTGTAATTAATTGTTATGTTAATCAAATTGTTAATCACTATGTAATCCAATGTAACTACTGTCTGTTTATTTTAACTGTGGAGCTTTTCTCCCAGGGCCATCGCTGAAAATGGGCCTACGTCCAGTTGAACACTCCCGGTCAACAAATGTAAATAAATAAATAATAAAAAAAATAATATATACTTTTTATTTTGATTACTTTAATTTTTCCTCTCACAATTATCAGTAATATGTTTATCTTCATCAGATAATAGAATGAGCTTCTCTACATCTACACATCAGGATACAACCTTAAAAAAGGAATAACAATCTTTGTTAACTAATATCCAAGAATTAAAAAATAAAACAGACAGAATGGACTTGAAGTTGGACAATTTTAAAGAGAGATGTACTCAACAAATAGATCCTTTACATGAAGATTTACAACAACAGAAAGAACAAATTTCAGGGATTGGGGCAGCTCTAAATGACGTGGACACCAGGATCCAAGAAGGTGAACATAATCTAGACTTTCTTTTGAAACAAAATACTCTTCTACAATCAAAGTAGATCTTGAAAACAGATCTTGTCATAACAACATAAGAATATTTGGGTTGCCGGTTAATGTAGAAGGAAGTAACATGGAAAAGTTCCTGACCTCTTGGCTGCTTGAAATCATGGAACTTCCTGAAGCTCTCTCTTATGGCATCAAAAGAGGTCACAGATCCATGGTTTCTTCTAAGAACAGCAAAAGCAACTCTACAAGATCTGTGATTGTAAAATTCCTTTCCTCACATGACAAAGAAATAATATTGAAAACAGCCTAGGCAAAATCACCAGTTAAAATAAAAGACAATATAGTCTGTTTTGACAATGACTATTCTCCTGTGGTAATATCTAAAAGAAACTAAAAAAAAGTCAAACAAAAACCCATTTATTATTCCCTGCAAGACTGAAAATATTCCATCAGAATACATCAAAAGTATTTGAGGATCTAGACACTGCTCTTTCATTCATTAAAACAAACAAGCTATTGGACAAACTTGAAGATATGGAATGGGCTAATGCAAGTTTTAAAAGAATAGCTGAAAATGGAGCAGGGAAAACGTTCAAACAAAAAAGAAGTTTAGAAAATAATTGCTATTGGATACATTTATTTATTTACATCCATATTCAAACACTTTCTCACACTTTAATGCATTAATTGCTTTTTTTTCGCAGTTACAAGCTACTCATAAGTTGTGGGAAATGAAACTGAAACAACAGGTAAGATAATATAATATATTTGATTGCTGTTGCTTTATAATTAATTTATATTGTTATTTTATAATAATTCAATATATAATAGCTTTAAAGAAATGTTAGCTATTTAGTTTAATATGATCTGATTTAGCCTGTAACTAAATAATTGTATTTTGTTTCTTGATTTTCCTTTTGTTTTAACAGATACTATTTAACATGTCAGGGCTGTAGTTGTATTGTATTTTGGTGTGTTTATAGATATGCTGTTATGGTCTTGTCTCCAAAATTACATTATATGCTTGCTTGTAGGGTTTACTGTATAGTTCCTGCCTTTTATTTAGTTATTCTTTTATTTGTTGCAATATTATTGGTGGAAGTGGATGAAACAGGAAAACTGCAGTAGGTTATCTAATGCTGATGTTTTGATTTGCTGTGTGCCTTTGGAAATGACATGGAGCTATTTGTTTTTGTTTTTGCTAGGTGCTGTTTTTTGTTTTATTTATTTTTGTTGTAAGTTCCTGACAGTTCTCTTTGTTATAATTCAATTTGCATCCCTTTTTTTGCATGTTAGGCATACTGTTGGCTTATTTGATAGCTATTTGAAGTCTGTGTTTATGATGGAATTGTTTGGAAGGGCTATCAGACTTCTTTTTTATTGTTTGATTATTATACTTTTGTTTCCTTCCCTTTTAACACTTTGAGAAGCTATATTTTCACCTTGAGCTAATAACTAACTCAAAAGTGAGTTCATACTCACTGTTTCCCGCTGGAACATTCAAATGTTGTTTTCAAAGTATGTCTGGCTCGAGATGAGCTTTCTAACATGATTGCACAGCTGGGTCTCCTTGTTTATACATTAGCACACAATTACCGACGTTTTGGCTGAACTATGAACTCGGACTTTGCCTGACAGTGAAATTAGAATGTTCAACAGCACCAAGGAAGATGGTGCATTTGTCTGCTTGCTATTAATGACATGGAACTTCATATTCTTGCTTTTTTACTTGGAAAAAAAGAATAAATCTGTATTTTAAGCACATATTTCTTCAATATAAGACAGTATTAAAGCAATAATTTTCCTGATAATTATAACAAACAATGCTGTCATTGTGCATTAACATCTAATTCAATGCACAATCCATTATATTATTGGCTACACTTGCACAGTGACCTCACAATGCTGTAACTGTGCATTAACATCTAATTCCATGCACAGTCCATTATACTACCAACTACATGCGGACAGTGACCCACAATGCTGACATCATGTGCTAACATTTTTTAGAGGCATACTTATTGAAAGATATACATATTTGTGCTGATCCTAACTCTTTAGCCTATACATTTTTTTTCTCATAGATATAATACATATTCTAAGATAGACAGAATTTTATTTTCTAATGATTTGATGGATGCTCTAGTTAGTACCAAAGTGATTACTTGCCCTTTAACTGATCATAATTCAATAATATTTGAACTCATAGTTAACTCAAATCACAATGCCCAAATAAGAAGAATTCCAGCCTATATTACAAAGCTGAAAGATTTTAAATAATTTATAGTATCAGAAACCCAGAATTTTATAGACCTTAATTACACTAATGATATCTCTGAAATTTTTGTATGGGACACCTTAAAAGCATATCTTTATGGGAAAATGATTAATTGGTTTCACAAAAAAAGTTGGGATGAACAATTACTTGATATACAACATAAATTAGACACCGTGAAACTTAGTCAAGAGGGAGATATTGATAAAACTGATAAAAAAGAAATAAATTCATTGAATAATAAATATATAGAGATATTAAACCACAAAACCATGATTATGTTGGAGAAATTTAAGCTTATAAAATTGTCCACTAATCCTAGAACCCTAAATTTACTAGTCAATAAAACTAAAAGACTAAATACATTTAATCACATAAATGGAATATTTCCTCTGAAAAGAAAAGAACAGTTTCAGATTTACAAAATATCTTAATCAAATTTAGACAATTTTTTTATCAGTATAAATCAGCAATCTAAGATAATTGATTTCAGTCAAGAGATCAAATTCTTCATTAATAAATGTACTAAAAAAGACTCTCAAGTGAGCAGGCTACCCTTATACATAAACCTATTTCCTTTAAAGACATCCAAACTCATATTACTAATTTAAAACTCAATAAAGCACCTGGGAATGATGGTATCATACCATAAATCTATAAGATTCTACCAACTAATGCTTTAAAATTGCTAGATAAAGTTTATAATATATCCCATAATAATAACATAATATCTCCTTCATAGAAATGCACTTTTATATCCCCTATTTTAAAATCTAATAAAGATCCCTCTAAATGTTCATTATATAGACCTATTTCTTTACTAAACACCGATTATAAAATGTTTATGTCAATAGCTGTGGATAGAGTTAAACATTTTCTACCAAAATTGGTAGAAGATGACCAAACTGGATTCATAATAAACAGAAACTCTTATGATAACATTAAAATAACCTTATCCTTAATTGACTCAGTTAAATATCTAAATAAAAACCTAACATTAATCAGCTTAGACATAAATTGTGCTTTTGATTCAATTACTTGGGATTATTTATTTATTTCTTGGAGGAATTAAACTTTTCTAATAATTTTACAAATATGATTACCCAATTATATCAGGGTAGTCAAGCTTATATTAAAATAGCAAAAAAATTCAAAACCACATCAATGAATAAATCCACAAAAATGAGTGTAGAGGAGGCAGACCACTTCTTAAAACCACCAAGCATGTTTTTTATTTAATAAACAATAAAATATATAAGCACTTTTGTCTCAATATTCCAAAATTACAGAGACTTACAGAGACTTCATCAGATACAAATTTTAAAACAGCCCCTTACAAGGTTTAAAACAAACTGGGCTGTTTTAAACTTTGTATCTGATGAAGTCTCTATAATTTTCAAATATTGAGACGAAAGAGCTTATATGTTTTATTGTTTATTAAATAAAATATGTGCTTGGTGGTTTTAAGAAGTGGTCTGCCTCCTCTACACTCATTTTTGTGGATTTATATTAAAATAGGCACAAACATTTCTCAGAATATTCCAAAGGAATTCAAAGGTACCAAAATACAAATGTTTGTGGATGACATACTTATTACTCTTGCTGGAAATAACACCTCCATCCATGCTCTCTTTAAAGACATTGAATATTTTCAAAAATAATCAGGCCTAATATTTAATAACAATAAAATGCAAATCCTATTAATTGGTCCTAAGAAATTTGATTTCTATGATGTTTATAAAAATATTTGGCGCAACCAAATGAATTACTCTATTTGAGTATTGTAATTACTAACAACATAAAATTTATTATTCAAAAAAATATATAATAAAAGTTTAATGACAGTAGAAAATCTTATTAAAAAATGGAATAAAATCCGATTCTTTATGGATGAAAAACTTTCAATTATAAAGATGATTCTACTCCCCCAAATTCTTTATATCATACAATCAATTTCTTTACCTCCTCCAAACTTAATAATTAAGAAGTTTAATTCTATGATATACAATTTTCTTATGGTTTCTAGCTAAACCTGGAATTGCTTTATCTTATGTCATGAAAAACTGGGATAAGGGTGGTATAGCTATGACAAATTTGGAAATTTACTCAGTTTCCTCGATGGCCAAAACTATCTTTCTTCTTATAGATGCCAAATATTCAGCTAAATGGAAACAATCTGAGAAATATTAGTAAGTAATACAATAAACAATAACAAGTCTCAGAAATTAGCTTTACTAAATAATACTTTTATTTGGGTTCTAAAAGAATACTTCTCATAGTCTTTTCAGAATTTCAGATCTAATTACATAACTTTCATTTTGAGATCCTTCAGAAATTACATATTTATATTTAATAAGGACTGGTTATTTATTCTATTTCCTATAGCCTTTACACCAAGTGTCATATTCTCTTCTGATTATACAAAAATGTTTCCTTTTCAGCAGAAAAAATAATATTTTGGTCTCAAATTATGTCAAATAATGACTTGAAATCCATTAATATACTCAAGGCTGAATATAAATATGACACATTTTCTTGCCTAGATTTACATGAAGGTAGGAAATATGAATTAAATAAACTTGACTCAATGCTGCTTGCAGATGACATTGTGATATGTAATGAGAGTAGGTACCAGGTTGTGGAGACCCTGGAGAGATGGAGATATGCTTTAGAGAGGAGATGAATGAATGTCAGCAGGGCTAAAACAGAATATATGTGTGTAAATGAGAGGGAGGGTAGAGGAATGGTGAGGATGCAGGGAGTAGAGTTGGTAAAGGTGGATGCGTTTAAGTCCTTGGGATCAACAGTTCAGAGTAATGGTGAGTGTGGAAGAGAGGTGAAGAAGAGAGTACAGGCAGGGTGGAATGGGTGGAGAAGAGTGTCAGGAGTGATTTGTGACAGACGGGTACCAATAAGAGTGAAAGGGAAGGTCTACAAGAGGGTAGTGAGACCAGCTATGTTATATGGGTTGGAGATGGTAACATTGTCGAAAAGGCAGGAGTCAGAGCTGGATGTGGCAGAGTTAAAGATGTTAAGATTTGCACTGGGTGTGACTAGGATAGACAGAGTTAGGAATCAGTATATTAGAGGTTCAGCTCAGGTTGGACAGTTTGGAGACAAAGCAAGAGAGGTGAGATTGCATTGGTTTGGACATGTGCTGAGGAGGGATGCTGGGTATATTGGGAAAAGGATGCTAAGAATGGAGCTGCCAGGTAAGAGGAAAAAGAGGAAGGCCTAAGATGAGGTTTTTGGATGTGGTGAGAGAGGACATGTAGGCAGTTGGTGTGAAAGAGCATGATGCAGGGGACAGGAAGAAATGGAAATGGATGGTCCACTGTGGTGACCTCTAATGGGAACAGCCGAAAGAACATGATGATGATGATGAATGCCCCTACTAACTAAAATAGCAATACCTAAGCTAATTCAGTATATGACTCTATCATTACAACATAAATCTCCTAATACAAATATTTTGTCTCAGTTATATAAGGCAATTAAAGTTGACCTGGATGTTTCCTCAGACAATTATTGGAATTATTTCACTTTAATAAATTACCAGCCCCCTATGGATAAAGACAAAAAAATACATTACAGTCAGCTAGTGTAACCACTTCATCACTGAAATGGAAACTATTCACATGGAGATATTTACATAGGTCTTTTATTACCCTGTTTTATTTAAGTAAATTTAATGAGAAAAATGTTAATTGTTGGAGGTGTAATAAAGAAGTTAATGCGGATTGGGCATGTATGGTTTTTGATTGTATAAAATTAAATACATTCTGGAAAGATGTTAAAATCTTCTTACAAGCTATCTTTATAGATACTTTTTCTCTCTCTAAGTCACTTTTTCTGTTTAACACTCCAATTCCAAACTGGATTAGAGAAACTAATCAGCCTTTGATCCGGTCTAAACTATCTGTTGCCAGGAAAACCATCACAAGAAACTAGAAGTCTAATACTTCACCCTCAATTCAAGAATTTAAGAATATACTAATTGAAGTCTGTAACTTAGAAATATTGACCAATAAATCAAAATCTTCTAGGAATACTACTTTATATAACATGTGGAAGAAGGTATATGACTTATTAGAGAAATAACTTAATACTATTGCAAATAATTAATATTCAACTGTATTATTACTTTATTATTTTATATTTGTGGAGAATGTCCATGTACATAGTTTAGATATGTTTGTTTTATTGATATTCTGTTCTTTTCTTGGAAACTGTTCTTTTCTCAAGACAATGATTTTTTTATTCATTCTAATATTAATAAAGCTGTTTTTGTAAAAAATATTAGTCTGGCAAACATTTTTATTTATTCAGTTCACACCGTAACAGTATACTTACTTGCAGTAAGCAATGCACTACTTCTTAGCTATTTGAACATTAAACTGCAAAATAGATTTGCACTCACCAGCCTGTCAGTGCAGCCTCAGCAGTCTGTCACCATGGGCTTCAACATTCACAGCCCTCTCTGCAGCAGCTGTAGAGGACAGAAACAAACATTATGCATACCTGTCTCTTACATTCTTAGATTATTATTTGCTACAACCTACTTTATAGTGATACTTACTCACTACTGGAGCATTCTGTGCCCATTCATCTTGGATCCACTGGGCCAAGAGTGCCCCCTTCTTCCGCTTTAGGTTAGCATAGCAGTGCCGTACCTGCTCACTAGTCCAGGGGATGCCACTAGCACTGGTGAGATCACATGCAAAATGGTCTCAGGCCTCAGTTTTGTATAGTGAGCCCTGGTATTGGCCCTGCAGCAGTCTCTCATCATGGTTTTTGACAAGGAGTCCAGTCATGACCCTGGACTCCTGAATGCTCCAGCACTGTGCCCAAAAGCATGCTTCATCTCCTATGCCAGACATGTTTCTGCATAGATCAAACTAAACAGGTTATGTTTGTATTCCCACCTGTACAGTTTAAATAAGGCCATATTCCTGCCCTTTGCAGTCATTAGACCATTTTGAAAATGCTGAGCACTGCTTAGCAATGCTCAAACCCACTAAGCTGGGTTGAACAGTGCATAAACGTGTAATTGATGAGCGCTGCTTAACAGTTGGCAAATCCACTTAGCTGAGCTACCCACTGCTTAGCAATCATGTGTAAGCAATGCTTAAACCTGGTAAGCATAGCTCAGCATTGCTGACCATTGCTTACTTTTCATTTAAAAAAATATCAGGATGATGGCTTCATTTAGTAGGTGTATATGATTTACTTTAGATGACATCCCTCTATGAGCTTTCATTACATTAGCAAGGGGTGTGACTATACTGTATAGAACACTTGTGTATACATGGGTGATTTCACATCTTACACACACTCACACTTTCAATTTACAGCAACTGCACTACACTTTTTGACAAAATATTTGACAAAAAACAGTTACTACATACTTTAAGTTTAAAAAAATAATTTTAACACTGCTTTCCCATATAAAAATAAGTTGCCTGTCTGAGTACTTGAACAGTAAACATCTATATGTAAAACCAGAACTCTAACCACTACACTATCTCAGTTTAGGAATTTGACTTATATATATATTTCTATTTATCTCCTAAGGGATGTTTAAGCAATACTAAGCAGAAGGCCTTAACACATACTCCCTCTTAGCTATGCTTAAATATTCCTTAGCATGTTAAAAAATATATTTATTATATTATTTTTATATGATTATGTTATATAGTGAGTGTTGTGGTTTTCTGACAAGTCATTGAGGACTGCAGTCAGGAAATAATGGCATACATTTGATTTTCAGGCTTCTATACTTCAGAAATTTTTGCGAATGCATATCTTGTTTTCTATCCACTTTTCTACATTTGTGAGGGCAATATTTAAGTAGTGTCCCTATTTTTAGTGCTTTGTCCTGCCATTATTTGTGTCTTTGTCCACATAGACTGCTGCCAGGGAATACTGGTATACATTTGCCTTTCAGACTTCTATCCTTCGGAAATTCATGCTAATGCATGTCCTGTTTTCTATCACCTTTCTAAGTTTGTGAGGGCAATATATCAGTACTGTCCCTTTTTACTGCTTTGTCCCCCCATTATTTGTGCCTTTGTCCACATGGACTGCTGTCAAGAAATACTGATATACATTCAACTTTCAGACTTCTATCCTTTGCACATTTCTACTAATGCATGACCTGTTTTCTATCAACTTTCTAAGTTTGTGAGGGCAGTATTTAAGATGTCTCCCTTTTAAAAACTTTATCCCCCATTATTTGTGCCTTCGTACACATTTTCTGCTTTAGCTGGTTGTTAGGTGTCATACGGCACTTTTACAATGCAGAGGGTGTATCACAAAACCTGTGACACACCCCCTGCATTGCTTTCCTGCTGCCATATGTATTTCAGTGTCTGCAGACACTGAAATGATCATTTATTTCATTTCAGTGTCCGCGGACACTGAAATACAGGCATCATATTAGAGAAATCCTCTAATATTATCCCAGATCATGTTTAGAAAGTGCCGTACAGCACTTTCTGTGTGCAGGGGGCGTGTTCAATGTCTGTGCACTACTTGAACACACCCTCTGCACTCATTCATGGTTTGTGTCCGTTTAGCCTAATCAGCAATGCACCTTCATGAATATGCAGGGCACGCTGCTGTGGCTACACAGATATGAACTACCTGCATAATTTCTGATAGTTTTCCTAAGCAGAAGTATAAGCATAAGATCCTTAGACTATCTTAACCCCAGTCTGGACACAGGAACTTCAGCCCCGCAGGTTTGCTTTCCATGTATTGGTTCATTGCTACCATTGTCTATACTTATTCAGATAAGTGCTACATTGGGGAACCTTCTTTTTCTTGTATTTTTCATTGAAAGATTTGTTAATGTCAGCTAAGAAATGGAAGTGGAAGTGTGTCAGTGAGAGGCAGATACTATACAAGTACCTCCACTCCCAGTGCTTATTCTGTATAGGGTCTGAAAATGATTTTATAAACTCACAGATCTATCACATGTTTGTTCCTAAAACCCTGTTTATTTGACTTTCTTCATCAAATACATAATTAGAAAAAGAATGTCTAAGGTGACTCGTATGAACAAAGATGATGGAACCCTTGGCCTTGGACATCCTGCTAGCTCCAGAAAATAATTTCAAAAAGGCTAGGCCTGTACCATTTCCTGCCCAGTCTGACTCAAACACACCCACTGAGATGCTGCAGGACTACACTGTACATCTGACTCCTTTTCAGGTACTCACTACCTCAACCACACTGGAGGCCAGTATGGTGTCTGACTCTTGCACATCCGATGAGACTGTTCATACCAATACAGTTGAGAAGGAGGAACTGAGGGTGATCATTTCAGAGGGACTGGAGGGCATTCCTCAAATAGCTGTATAGGAAGAGGTGCTTTGATTGAGATTTTCCAGGGTCCCATCCCACTACACCTCATCAAGGCAGGTGCCACCCCTAAAAAAGAAACAGAAAAATAAAAATGCTTTTCCTGTTCAGACATATCAGGAAAAGGAAAGGGTGGAGTTCTCACAGGGCCTATATAGGACCATCTTGTCTCTGAAACCCCTTCATTCCTTTCAACTTTGTCACCCCCCCCCCAAAAAGAGATAGCATGAATCTTCATATAAAGAGGAGAAGACATCTAATTCTGATAAAGCTTCCTTAGAATATTCATCACAAATCCAGTCTGCAGGTCTGCTTGCCCCTGATGATGAGGCCACCTTATCCCCTTACTCTGCCATCGAAGAAATCTCCCTTGGAGAAACTATTAACAAAAATGATTGGGAATTCAAGCAGATGTATACAGAAAAGATACTATAACTAGCTGGATGTAGGAGATCCCATACCTTCCCATGTCCTTTCAGTCTTAGAGGACTTCCTGGATAGATTTGCATCCACGTCTATGCTCCTGAGGTGCCTAGGGTCCTTTAATGTATTTAAAAAATCCGATAGCAGATATTTCTGCTTTGTCCACTTCTGCTGACAAACCTATTGAGCTCATACTAGCAGTTAATGTTTTGCCATCTGACAGAAAAAGAAAGGTCATAAAAAGGTACAGAAAGAAGGTTTATATTTCTGTCACACGTGCTTTCATAGCTTTAATTTACCAAACTCAAATGACAAAATACCATGTGTCCATTTTACAAGATCTAAATAAGTCCATAGTTAATCTTGAGGTTCTTGAGTCTAAACAACAAGAGAGTTCCATGATTGGGCAAGCTAAATGACTGCAAGGCCTTCCTTTAAATGCAGTTATGATGCTGCAGATGCTTCTTCCAAGGTTACTGGGTCAGTTGCTACAAGACTGTCTTGACTTCACCTACAGTCCCTCCTGGAGGATGTTAAGGCCAAGCGTTTGTATTCTCCCCTCCACAGGGACCTTTTATTTGGACTCTACAATAGAAATTCTCAAGAATCTGCAAGAGAAGGGCAAAATGATCAGGACTTTAAACAGATTTTTCTCACTTCAAAGGCCAGGTATCAAAGAAATTATTCAACTAAGCCACACTTCAATTGTTCCCAGGATAAGAAACTGTCTAAGAATGGCAGGAAACAGCCCAGGATAAGATTTCATGATAAGCCTACTGTTGCTCACCAGGGCATGAGAAAACAAGCGAGCATCATGGGTTCTTGTTCAAGCAGCTTTATTGTATGCAAAGACATCATAAATGAGGTCAAGTAACTTTAGCTTATAAACAAACTGGCTATCGTGCTCATAGATGCTAACATTCTGGCTGAAGCTTCAAAATGGCACTGAAGCTAACACATCCTTGGTATTTATATGCACACACACATCTTGGAAATGCTTATTAAAGGTACAACACACCTGTTATTCTACACCTACCACAGACTCCAAGATTGAAAAACCTTATTTTCCAAACAAGTTAGTCTAAATATCTACTGCCACCATCATCACTATTATATCCAAGAATTTCCTTATAAAATGGCTAACCTTGCCCCTTCCAGCCTGGAAATTCATAACTGCAGTCACATGGATAACACCCATCATTCAACAAGGGTGAAAGATGTCTTGGAGCGAAATTCTGTCATTGAAAGATATTTTCTCCTCCTCCCATACCTTTCAACCTGGAAACATCAAAAATCTTGACAACGCCCGTGAAAAATAATTATGTAACCTCGCCCACTCCAATGGGATTATGGGATACCAACTTTCAAATGCAAACTGAAAAACAGACAACCAAAATATGGCACTAGAGTTCCCCTGCAGCCATTCCAATGTCCCACTACCTCACTATTTCATCCATTTACCATAAACACTAATGTGTGCATACTGCTTTACTAATACAATGATTATTTGGAGTTTATTTTTACATTTTACAGCCCAATGCACAAACACCAATAGACATCTGCTAAACAAAACAACACTGTCTCACAATGAAAATAGAATTGGCATTAAAACAGCTCTGCCCTTGAAACTCACATTCATTGAAACAGCATTGAATCCCACACCAAATTCAAAGGAAATGCATTTGGCCAGTGGCGGATAAAGATTAACTTTGGGCTGTTTTCAAATCATTGGCCCCTTGCACACAAAACAGGAAACATACATGTTTTCTTTGATACACCTTCCTGACTTTATTAAATTATATTACTTGTATAATATAGCGCACATTAGACACAGCACATTTTACATTTATTGTTTGAACATTTTTCCAGTAGGCTATAGGCAATGAAACAAAATGCATGAACCAATAATGACACAACTGCCCAATTCAGAACATTTCCATCATAAAAGTCTACTTCCAGTGTGTCCATACCCACATTATACATAGAATGACAGTAGTGTAAGCCATAGGCATCTTGTACAGCTTCTCGCACTTATTTTCAATTTCATTTTTTTTGGGGGGGGGTACAAAAGGCCCAAAACCAGGAGCACATTTTAAACATTGCTTGTATAATATTCGAAAGTTGCTACAATAAAATGTTGTGTTACCACTATCCATTTCACTGGCAAGTCTCAAACCCTAGACCCTATACACTACAGTCAGAGCAACATACCACTATTCCAAATCAGCAGTTTCACAAAAGATAGGAAGACTGAAGCTTAAATGGCTATCATTTAGTGAATTCAGTTCTCACTTCTCACCATAGATCTTAAACTCTTTGCATAAAAAACCTGGACAAAGCCAATAATGGGGGAATACAAATCCAGTTCTCACTTCTCATTATATCTATCTCAACTCTTAGCACAAAACACCTGGACAAAGCCAATAACAGCCTCAAGGGACAAACTTAAAATACTGATCTTATAAATTTAGAAAATTGTGAGAATAAAAGGTTTTGTGTTACCATTTATTTTCTGAAGAATATGAAGTCTGAAATGCAAATGTCTGTTATTATTTAATGACTTAGCTATGGCTGTGCCATATGCCTGGCTAGAAAGTTCCTAATCCATTTAAGTTAATATTGCTTCTGTTACAGGAAGCAATAGCTTATGGAATACTAGCTTTATGTGTGTGTGTGTTTGTGAGAGCATGCTTGCGTGGTGTGTGTGTGTGTGTGTGTGTGTGTGTGTGTGTGTGTGTGTGTGTGTGTGTGCGCGTGTGTGCACGTGCGTTCTCTTTGGGAAGTTAGCTGTAACCATAAACCATAACATTTAGTAGACTCACAAGCAATATTACAGTATCACTGGGGGCAGACAATTAGACAGGATCCATATAGCACAGCAGTGTGAAAATCTGGTTCCACTCTAGATTACATGTACACAAACACTTTTTTTGAAAAAGTGTTCACTGCATTTCAAAAGACCTCTGACCAGTCAAAAATACAAGGTAAAAACCAAATATATATATATATATATAGAGAGAGAGAGAGAGAGAGAGAGAGAGAGAAAGAAAGAAAGAGAGAGCACCAAATGGAGAAATAAAAATTGTATTACAAATATTGTAGTTTGATACTTAAAAAAAAAATTGTATAAATGTTTATTTTTTATGTAAAATACAACCCATACTTCTACATCACAATCTATAACAACTTTTAAGACGTGTATCTCATAAATAAAAGCTCCATGGCATAGTTTTCAGTCAACAGTGCCAAACGTTATTAATTTAAATTTGATTTTGGCACAAATGAGTTAAACAACCAACATTCACAAATATTGTAATTGTATGTCAGCTCCATGGTGAAGATGAACTATGCCCCAAATGTGGGAGATCAATTAGTAGTCCTACTGTTGCAGATCATCCTGATTACTTCTTTCAGGGTGAGAGGGGTGTGTACCTGAAAATGTGTTTTATGCTTAAGATCCCTGGTGGAGACTGGAGAAGCAAAGGAGACGTTTGTCAGGCTGGGGTGGGGGGTTGCATAATTAGGTGACCACAGATGTAACTTACAGTGTAATCCAATGCTCATTGTTTACCCAACCCTGAGCACATCACTTGGCATGTGCAGGAAAACATTATGACTAAAGCAAAGACAATAATCACTTGTATGGATTTCTGCTCTCCTCTCGATGCTTTTGATCCTCATGCCTAAGTGGATAAATGTACCATAGGGATTTCATCCTTGGGGAAATAGCCAGGGGGAGATTTGAAAGTCAGTGTGAAAGGAGCTAAAAACAGTGTTGTAATTAACTACTGCCTTATGCACAGTCTGTAGACAACTGTACTTTTACACAAGTCAATACACTTTAATGCATCAAGAGCAACACTAACTTTCTTGATAGCTGCATAGCCCACATCTTCCTCAAAGCAAGCACAACCAAATTGCAAAAGTTAATTCACTTTTTCATATTTAGCATACACCAGTTCTTCAAATACATAAGATATTAAACATTCACAATATTTTTTTTGTTAAATGCTTATCATATCAGAAGATCTTCAAAGAGCAGTCACCATTAACAATACATAAAGTCCGTTTGTTTGTAATTGCCTCTCACAGCTGAAATCACAAATGAGAGAAAGATATAAAATGTGGACAGCATTTAGACCTAAGCGTGGGTGCGCAGGCACACACACACACACACACACACACACACACACACACACACACACACACACACACACACACACACACACACACACACACACACACACACACACACACACACACACACATATACACATGCATACATGCACATACGCACACAAGCACACACGCGCACACACGCACACACACACACACACACACACACACACACACACACACACACACACACACACACACACACACACACACACACACACACACACACACACACACACACACACACACACTTTCTAACATAAGTAATGATGTTTCAGCTTACTTGAGTGATCCAGCCAGATCGAGATGAGCCCTCTAAATAAAAATATATCCTTGGAGTCCACTGTCTGAGCCTTCATACCTTCCACACCTTAGTTCTAAATAAATCCTTCCAAGCCCCAAGCCATATAAATCCTTGCCAAATGTCGTTTCCAGCTGGTTTGTTCCCACTCGCAAATCATTTGAACCAGCCGGAAACTTAGAAATATATGCGCAGTGAGCTGAATTTCAACAGGCTGGTAGCCCTGCCGAGCTGACATCATCATTCACGTGATAACGTCAACTAAAGCTTGAAAAATAAAAAAAACAAAGAAAAAATAAAGAAAAAAAACGGAACTGAAGGGGTGCCACTCGGGAATCATGGCACCCTATAATTTGAACCCCAAAACTCAGTAAAAACCAAGTAATTCAGGACAGTTGTGAGGTATGCCTCCTCCCAATCTAATACGCAACTACCTGCCTTCCTTCAGTGTCTCCTTAAGCAGGGTACCATAGAACCAGTGCCACAACAACATCCAGGAAGGGGCTTTTATTAAAAATGTTTCTGTTCCCCAGAAAAGATGATATTTGGATATCCATTCTGGATTTATCTCACCTCAACACCTGTCTAGAGGCACCATTTTTCAAGATGCTATCACTGCAAGCTCTCCCTCCTGCCATCCATCCTCAGGCCTTTCAGGTCTCTCTAGACTTG
The DNA here is from genome assembly GCF_019279795.1 of Protopterus annectens. NCBI lineage: Eukaryota > Metazoa > Chordata > Ceratodontiformes > Protopteridae > Protopterus > Protopterus annectens. The sequence goes on from NC_056730.1 coordinate 207,588,843, forward strand.
ACGGATGCATAACTGAACATACCAATTAACCCCACCTGCATAAATTTCCTCAGGTTCTCTACCTTTTCATGCACTTTCTGTTCTCTGTCTTACCTTTTGGTTTATATGCTACTCCCAAGGTCTTCACAAAGTGCCTTGCCTCAGCCATGTCGTTTGCTGAACCCATGGAATACAAATTTTCCCTGGATGACCTTCTTATCCAGACTACCCTTCTTCTGTATCTTCATTTCACAGTTTAATTTCCGGAGAAATGGGGATTCACCCTCAATCTGCAGAATTTTTCTAAACCCCACCTAGGATCTGGTTTTATTTGGCTGCAGACTGGATGCCTGAGTGATGACTGCCTCTCGCTCCCAAGAAAAAGTACAATTTTCTTCTTCCAGTCCCTACTCCTCCTTCAATCTACCACTGCAAGGGAGTTTATAAAAACCCTGGGATACATGGCAGCAACCATTCCTATGGTACCATTTGCCAAGCTACACATGAGAAAGATTGAGTGGTACCAGAAATCTCTATGGCCTCAGCACTGTCATCCACTGGACTTCCAAATCCAATTTTTGCTCTTTCGGAAGAAATAGTTACAGTAGTGGATATTCCAGCTCCAGCTATTAGGGAGCCTGGACAGGCTCTTCATCAGTTCAGGGCAAGTGCTCCCCCAGAAAGATGAGGGAGCACATCATCATCAAAGAGATGAGAGCTCTTAATCTAGCTTTTCCAGTGTTTTCTCACATGTGGAACTCAAGCCCTCTCAGGATTTTTACAGAGAGCACCATGGTGATGTGGTATATCAATAAATGGGGAGAACTAAATCCTACCAGCTGCACAAGCTAGCCTTTCTGGCATGAGATCAGGCTATAAAGGCAAGTATACCCTTTCATGTGGTGTACATTCCATTAAAGGGCAATCTACTGGAAGATTCTCTAAACATGTCCATGGAAGACTTTCACGAATGGATGCTGAATAAGGAGGTCTTTCTGGATATAATCCACAGATGGGGCATTCCTCAAATATATCTATTTGTCTCCATTCAGAACAGACTGCTTAAACAGTTTTGCTCCAGGAGTCCTTCACCCCAGGCCTGGAGAATGGATGCTATGTCTTTCAGCTGGGAAGGGTAATACCTCTGTGCGTTTTCCCCTCTACCACTAATCACTATGGTTCCCCAAAAGACCTAACAGGACAGACTAAATTGTTGCTGGTAACTCCCTTTTGGCCCAGGCAGCACTGGTTCTTCCTTTGTCATCTCCTAGCCAGGGGTCATCACCAGAAGTTTCTTTATAAAATGGACTTGCTCATTCACAAAAAGGACTCTAGGCTGCATTGCTACTGATATTATGGATGATAGAATTTTAATCCCTGTCAGGCATCAATTTGCTGATGATATGCTCCAGGTGCTGTAGCAGGCAAGAAAACCTGTCAGTAGAAAATCTTACATCTCCAAATGGAAAAGATTTTGTATCTGGTGTCATAAAAAGAATAAGAATTCCCTTTAGGTGGAGGTCACTACAATGTTGGGCTAGTTGTATGAGCTACTCAAAACTGGACTAACTTATTCTTTTATAAAGACACACTTGTTTGCCATTTCAGCCTGCATGTTTCTTAGTCCCCTCTTGCTCTGAAGAGTCAAACTCAAGCAGTTTCTAAAGCGTGTCCTTCACATGAATCCACCTAGGAGAGCTATCCCACCACAACCCCCTAGATCTCAACTTTATTTTGGAAAAAAATGCTTTGCATCCCTACAGTTTTGCCTTTGGAAAACTATTTTACTGGTTACCCTTACTTCTGCCAGAAGAGTTTCTGAGCTTCAAGCCATTATGGCTATCCCTCCCTTTCTTATTTTGCATAAGGACAGGGTCTCTCCAAGGGCTAACTCTTCTATCATGCCCAAGGTGGCCAATGAATTGTCTCTCAATCAGGCCATATATTTGTCTACCTTCTTTCCAAATCCATAACCAGAGGTGAGAGGCTTCTGAACTTCTTGTATGAGCACAGACAGCAAAGATTCTACCTTTATAAGACTGAAGACAGAAGGCAAATAGAACAGCTTCTCATCTCTTCCCAGGAAAGCAAGTTGGGCAGTCTAGTCTCAAAGCAGGCCATTTCCACTTAGATCATAAATTCCATTTCCTTCTGCCCTTCCTTGCATGACAAGTTATCTACATCTGTGAAAACAGTGAACACCAGAGAAATATTCTCTTCTGGTGCTTTCTTTAAGGGTATTGCTTTCAGAGCCATTATGGAAGCATTTTCCTGTACTAAACTATGCAGCATAATAAGAATATTTACATGAATGTGTTTTTTTTTTCCATTGTTATATGTTTAACACAAATGTCAAGGTATGTATACATAAACCTTGTATTTGTAATTATTATCATTGTTACATGTTAAATGTGGAGCTTTTCTCCCTGGGACTCCTCTGAAAAAGGATTTTTTTGTCCAGTCAGACTTTCCTGGTAGTCAAGTGTAAAATAAAAAAATAAAAAAAAATACCAAGTCATTTGTACATATCTTTACTAAACACTACATGGTAGAGGCTTTTTCAAGATCAAGGACTTATTTTTCCAGATCTATACTGCTTGGTTTAGGCGACAGTTCCCCTGTCGCTAGTCTATCCACCCTTTCTGACCTCTGGAATCATCCAATAGTAGTGCAATACTGCAACAATGATCTATAATGGTACATGTCCACCTGATCACTATTGTTGTATTGCATCCCTGCTTCCTTCCCCTTTGCTGTTTGTACTTATCTTTGTAAACCCTGTGGACCGAGGGGGATAGGTTCTTTTCCCCTTCTTTTAGCTCTCCTTGTATTTTATTACTCAGGCCTTTCCAGGTGCTCCTGGCTGAGATAATCTCAGAATCTTATACTCCTACATCTGCTTTTGTGCTACTGCGCCCAGGGGCTTAGATCATATGTCAGATGTATGAGTTTATATAGAAGGTTTATGGCTTTGGTACCTGGCCAGGCATCAAGTTACTTCAGCAAGATAATCAATAGTGTTGGCATACTGTAACAGTGATCAGCAGGATACCTATGGTTATGGTAAGTTCTTACACAACTGTACTTTACCAGTAAGCAGAGTGTAGCAACTAACTACTCCCTGGATTTTCAAATGTACTTTTTTCACATAGAGGGTTGTGGACACATGAAATGGAGTAGAAGAAAGAGGAGATGACAGGCAATCTGCAGACACATTCAAAATGGTAATGGTACAGATGGAAAAAGGTAGGAGGAAAGGCAGAATATTAAGGCATGTAAAATGGTAGACAAGATAAATGTATTCTCTCCATCTGCTGTCAAGCAAATGTAATGCAGGGTGAGTAATCATTTTTAATTGACTTTTTATTTTGCACATAAACCAGATTGTACATAAACCAGGTTTGGTATTTTGGGGGTGCACATCTGTTTCCATCTCCACTCCTAAAATCTAAAAGCAGTTCTGTAAACTGTCCGTTTTGTCTGTTCATTCATTTTTAAGATTGCAATGAGTTATTACGTAACCAACTATCTTTAAAAGAAAAGAATGGCATGACAGTTTCCAATCTTTACGACTGATTGGTGCCCTCTATTACCTGCTGTTCAGGGCAGCTGCAGCATTCTCTCCACACTTTCAATAACTATGCTTACAAAATTAATATTTGTGAAGACAAAAAGATGTCAACCATGCTGAGTACATGAATTACTAGATTTTCTTTCATCATACTCTAGATTTACTTTCAAGGTTTAGTCTTAGACTTATTTGACGTCCAACAGTTCATTTCAGAATGCTGGTGGAAAATCAGTCTCACGTCCAACAATATGTATGTATATAGATATATATATATATATTTATATATATATATATATATATATATATATATATATATATATATATATATACATATATATGTGTGTGTGTATGTATATAAATATATATATATATATATATATATATATATATATATATATATATATATATATATATATATATATATATAATATTAAACCATCACCAACACCCAGCACTAGTTCACAATGATATAAAAAAATGTCATTATGGTGAGCAAAAAAAGGTTCAACCACATTTTCTTCTTTCAAAGATTTATTAATCCAATATTTCCATGAATTCGGACAGCCACAACACCACAGCAAACCGGTTTCACCCAATAGGCATCATCAGTGCTTAATTACCCAGATTCCCTTGCAGAATATTTAAATATATGTCTTCGCCTCTTCTCTGTCTGTGTCAAAGTGACAGACCCTTATATAACACATTTCTAATGAAATTAAGCAAACATACTGTTGAATAGCAAAAAACAATAACAGCATTTCATTACTATTAATAATGATTTCCATATACAAAACCACATTCAAGAAATGTATTGTCTAACTTAAATAAATATATTCACTAAGCAATGTCAATTACAGATTTTCATTCGGTCCTGGTTTATAAAGAGCTCCCAATTTTAGTATCCACTTTTTTCCCCTTTGAATCTAATATTTTGTGTTTCTTTGTTATGGTGATATTATCACCTAAAACTTTATCTATCACTACAAAAATGAAATGTGCTCCTGCATGATCTAGATAGTGCTTATATAAAGCACTACAAGTTCTCCTACAATTTATGTCACTTATGTTAAGAGCCATCCTGCGTTTAAAGGGTCTAGAAGTATGTCCAATATAGAAAACGCCACATTTACATACTGCCATGTAAATGATCCAATCACTATTGCACATGATCAAAGCCCTGATGTCATAAAACCTAGTGGTGTTAATAGAAGTAAAGGACTTTGTTTTAGACACTACCTTACAGTGCACACAATTCTCACAGAATGTACTACTTCTCATATGTTCTCTTTGTGCTGTCTTACTCATAAAAGAACCTTTTTTATGCTTATTAAGATACTCCCCCAGATTTCCTCCCCCCTACGATAACCTAAATTACAATGGTCATCTACTATCTGCTCAAAAAAGGGATAATTTCTTAAAATAGACCAATGTTTTTCAACAATCTGTTTTATTCGGAACATATTAGTACCATAGGTAGTAATAAATCTCAATTTGTCAACTGTTCTCACTTCTTTCACATATCTATACCTAACAACCTATTTCTATCTTGTTTTCTACCGTGTTACAGGGCACTAGATACTAATTTATTGTCATATCCCCTATGTACAAATCTATTTGGCATATCTGCTGCCTCTTTTTCATAATCTTGCTGTCTACTACAAAGGTGCTTTAACCTGACAAATTGTGCTTTCAGTATATTTTTAACAATATGTCCAGGGTGGCAACTTTTAGCTTCCAATATCGAATTTTTTGAAAAAGGTTTCCCGAACATACTTGCTACCACTGTTCCATCAATCAATTTGGTAACACTGACATCCAAAAAATCAATATTAAACTGTTCAACCTTACTAATAAATTGTATTCAAAAACTGTTGCTATTCAAATAAGTAATGAATTCATCCCATTTTTCTATAGTCTCCACCCAGACACACCATCAATTGCCTAGGTATCTTTGCCACATGTCCATATGTTGTTTAAACTCATTTGCATCATTGTATATCATTCTAGCCTTTAAATAACCCATAAATATGTCTGCATAAATGGGCACAAAATTTGTGCCCATAGCAGTACCCCTCATTTGTAAAAAAACAATCATTTTTATACGTAAATGCATTATGTTCCAAGACTATTCTGAGCAAAAATTAAATGTGGCCCAGAATATTCAGCCCAATAGTTAACTGCTGCCAGACCACTCTTATGGGGAATGCTAGTGTACAATGACTGGACATCTAGAGTACACATACATGCATGTACGGGGACTTCAATGTCATTCATAAGTCTCAAAAATTCAGTGCTGTCCTTGATTCTAGCTCTGATCAATGGCAAAAGTGGTTTTAATTTGCCTTCTAAATAAATAGACAAAGGTTCAGTCAATGACCTCTGACTTGACACTATTGGTCTGCTGGGGGGATTCAGAATTGTTTTATGTATTTTTGGTAGTATATAAAAAATTGAAGGTTCTATTTCAACCACTTTCAGCTGTTCACAAATTTCTTTTGTTAGCATCCCCTTAGTGACACCATCTTCCAAAAATGCATCTATAGAGGCTTCAAATACATCACTTGTGTCAAAAGGTAACCTGATGTATGAAATTGGGTCACTAAGCTGTCTCATCACTTCTTTGTCATATTCACTAGACTCCCATAACACAATTGCCCCACCCTTATCAGCCTTTACAACCACCACTTTGTCATTTTTACATAAATTTTCCAAAGCATCGCTCTGTATTTTATTTAAATTAGTGCTATAATTTTTAAAGATAACATCCTGATTATTATGGAGTTCATGTAAAACATGTTCCTCAAACATCTTAATAGTGGGGTGGTAAGGAGGCTGAAAAATGGATTTTTTTATTTTAAATTCATGTACAGGTGCATTTTCATCTTTATTTTTAAAGAGAAACCTGAGATTCAACAAACAACAAAAGTTTTTTACATCTGTAACAGTGGAAAAATGAGATACAAAAAATGCAGGCACATAACTCAAACTTTTATTAAGCAAGTCATTTTCATATTTTGTTAGAATATATGATGTTAAATTCACTACCAATTAATTCTCATTATGTACACCAATTACTGGTGGAATTGTGTCTCTAACATCATCCTGAATTCTTGTTCCACATTTCCAATGTCCGTGCTTCTTTCCCCCTGGTCTAAAGGGCCCTTACTGCGCTTTGTCATAGGTGACAAAATGTCCCCTTGTTCCAAAATTTCTGCATCAGTATCAGTTAGGTTTGAAGAAAACTCAGATGTACTGGAATCACCTTCCGTAATGTTGACACTAGTTATCCTCAATATTGAATGAACCCTTTTTCTCTTAACTACCCCTTTCTTTTCTTTTTTATCAGTAGTAAAACGCACCATCCGCTTTTTCTGTTTCCAGGTATACATTGCACCATTTTTGAAATCATTCATATCTCCAGTGTACTTTTTCATTTTACGAGCTTGTAGCTCTTTTTCATAGCTTTCCATTTCTTGTTTGTATTTATTGTTTCTCATTATAAAACTGCTATCCCCAGTAAACTTCTGCAAATGTTCATAACTCTCATTAACCTCAGCTGTAAGTTGCACCAAATGTCTATCATAATAATCAACCAAAAGTTCAAAAAACATTTTTGATGTTACCTTTTGTATATCGCGCCATTTTTGGTAAAACACTCATCATCTTAACCCACGCCCAGCTCTACATAAACGTGTAGACCTCTCGGTGCTATTCCCACAGACAAATATGCCTTCAATAGTTTAATGTGCCATACATTACTTCTGAATTTCTTCGATCGCTCAGTTAAACGTTTAAAGCACGTCTCCATGTCAACATCCATCCCCTTCTTGATAGAGTTATGTGTCTGCAAAAATGTTTTTTCACCTCCAGAAAACATTGTGACATCATCCTTGTCCAAAGCCAAACCATCCAAATATCCTTGCAGATCAAACCATGTAGCCATATCCTTAAAATTCTCAGATGGACCCAATTTATAGTCAAAAAATTACCGAAGCCGTATTCCAGCACTCGCTATATAATTCTACTCACTTCTTAGTTGATGCACGCAAACATGGCCTCCAAAACACTCAAACTGTGCATGGATACTACTACATCCAACCATCAATAACACCAAGCACTAATTGAAAAACTCATGCTTAACTCTACTAATAATCCTGTTGATATCAACTAGTGTTAACTTTTGATAAATATCTGAGTCCCTTAATAACATAAGAACACTGTTGTGATAGAATTCACTGTAAATGACTACAACCACCCCCTCCCTTGTCAGCAGGTTTTATTATGATATTCTTATTCTCCATAAGTGTCCTTAGTACTTGGCATTGATCCCAATTCATGTTATGAAAAACATGCTTATTGCTTATTTTTTGTATTCAAAAACTTAGAAATGTCATCTTCACAAGTTTTTATAAAGGTTTCAACCACTTGACTGACTGGGGCGGTTAAATGTACTAGGCTGCCTAAGAGTACAGTCCCTAGGAACAAATTCTGCACCATAAATACATTTCAATTCAACATTTCTGGCAAACATTCTCAAATCTAACACACAGTCACTAAAACCTGACCCTGTACTTGGAATGAATGTAAATCCCTTGCTCAAAACATAATTTTCAGCATCAGATAAAATATAATCAGAAATATTATATACATTACAGTCTCTATTGCCATTGGCAGTCACATGGATGTTTTTTGCCTCTTTGTATTGTGATTCAACGAACGGCCTTTGTTCAAGTTCTCTTTCTTCTTCACAAACTAATCTCGCTGGAGGTCCTCATCCCACCCCCACCTGAAATAAAAAAGACCACAGTAAAAAACTTCTCGAAAGCCGACTTCACACTTCTAAAGACTAGTGTGGTCTCCTTTAAGGCCCCCGAGCTGGCGGAAAACAGTACTCAAGCCGCTGAATCACTCACAAATGCCTTCTACCAGCACCTGCAGGACTGCATGGATAAGGCAATCCCAAGCAAAACAAAGACTCTCTGTACCAAAGGCAAGCGTCCACTCTGGTGGACCCCAGCCATAAACAAACTCTACAACAAAAGGAGAAAGCTACTACAAGATAGAGCAAAATCCTTAAAAGGTAAGACACCCTTGATCACTATAAGTAAAAACTAAGAGCTCTCATAAAATCATCCAAAGCAAATTTTGAGAGAAAAATAGCTAAAGACTCAAAAGACAATCATAAGGCATTCTTTAGCTATGTTAGAAACCTGGGAGGAAACTCCCAGATATGCTCAGAACTAGTCAAAAATGATGTGAAGATTACTGATCCTACAGACATTGCCAACATACTGGCTGACAGGTTCAGTGCAAACTTCTCACCCCCCCCAAAGGAGAGATATCTATACCAAACGATTGCAGCCCCCAAACATTTCCACCGCCCAAGTTAAAACTGCTCTCTCCAAAGCAAAAAACACAGCATCCATGGGACCCGACGGTGTCCCCGGCTGTGTGCTCCACGAACTCAATGAGGAATTAAACCCAAAACTAGGACAGCTATTTAATCAAAGTTTTACCTCTGGATATGTACCCAGGGAGTGGCGCACTGCAACTGTGGTCCCACTTCACAAAGGCGGTGCTTCCACCGACCCTGGAAATTACCGGCCTATTAGCTTGACAAGCCTTATCTGCAAAGCCATGGAGAGGATCATAATGGACCTCATAAATAAAGAATAGGGAATTTGCAGACCTTGGATCCAACCCAGTTTGGCTTTGTCAAAGGCAGATCATGCCTTTTAAACTTGGTTGACTTTTTCGAAACAGTCACCAAAGCCATTGATGAGGGAAAGGCAGTCCATACAGCCTATCTGGATCTGGCGAAGGCCTTCGATACAATACCTCACTCGGGTATCATTGAAAAACTCAGCAGCTTAAATGTTAACCCATACATCACAAGATGGGTTGCAAACTGGCTGAGTGACAGAACCCACAGGGTCAGAGTTGCTGGCGCCATGTCAGACTCAAAGCCTGTCACAAGTGGGGTCCCACAGGGCTCAGTCCTGGGCCCACTCTTGTTTGGCATCTACTTTTCAGTACAAGCAAACACAGGAGGGTTATGGCTGACAAAGTTTGCAGATGACTGCAAACTGGGAGCCATAGTAGAAAACACATCTGACACAGATATCCTTCAGAAGGGTCTCACAGAAATGGATAACTGGTGCCAGAGCCATGGCCTAAAGTTAAATGCCAAAAAATGCATAGTCATACCCTTCGGGAAAAACAAGGTTACCCCTAGCTACCAAATAGGTGGCAATCCACTGAGCACAGAAGAAGTTATCAGGGACTTGGGGACCCAGGTTGATTGTAGTCTGTCATTCGACACCCATGTAGCTAAAGTAGTTAGGAAGACCTTCTACATTGCCCACCTTATCATGAAGGGATTCTCATCTAGATCAAGGGAGGTCATGGTCTCCCTTTACTCATCACTCATCAGACCAATGATTGAGTACAATGCCCAATTCGGAATGTATCTGACCCGACACTTGCAGCAGCTGGAGAGACCACAAAAGTTCCTCACCAAAAGGATAAAGGGTCTCAAAATCTGTCCTATGCTGCCCGACTGAAAGAACTCCAGCTCTATTCAGTCGCTTACCACTTGCTCAGAGGTGACCTTTGCCTAACATACAAGGCCATGTCAAACCCAGATTTGATGAATATGCTTCACCTCAAAAAATCTAGATCCACCAGAGCCACAAGGGCAGGAGACTTAAACCTCGACACGGCTATTAATAGGACGTGCTGGAGGGATAGATTCATCACCCAAAGACTCCCTATGCTGTGGAACAAAATCCCGGTATATGTGAGGCAGAGCACCTCGCTGGCCTTGTTCAAGAGAAATCTTGACCAATGGATGGGAGATCGCAAATATACCCCAGGGATTACCTCAGTGTCACTGCTCGACAGAGGCACAGCAAAATAATGGGTATAGTTCCCCATACTTAAGGGGTGGCGTAAGCCACAAAACGATGGGCTAGGCTTGTAAATGCCCTCGGGCAGATAGCCTAGTATGAACCTATGAACCTATGAACCTATGAACAACTACAAGTAAAACGTGAAAAGAGGAGCTCATAATTTTTGGTCAAGCTCCTAGCACATTAGTACTATTTAATTCCATCTGTGTGGTGCTGGAAGTCCCTTGAGGTATTGTCTGCTGCTTATTAGTCACCTCCACAGTAGAGTCTTGCCTAGGTGCCATGTTGACGTTCGATGATGTCATCACTTCCATCCTGTTATCAGCTCCATTGCCTCTTACACCAGAATTTAAGGTGGAATGTTCATTGGCCTGCTGATTAGATGTGACAGAAGGCTGATTCTGTGGAGGGACATCCCTTGGCCATGTAAAAATATGCCCCTGCACAAATTCCTTATAGTCTCTTGAAATTTTTTTTTTATTTTAATATGTTGCAATTTGGAGTCATAAGCTGTCACAGCACAACACAAATCATCCAGCTTATCTTGATGGTATTCCTCCTTAAATTGCAATTCTATCTGTGTCTGCTGTGATTCAGTTGAAATCACTAGTTCTTTTTCCATAGGTAAAAATAATTCTATCAGTAATTCCATGGAGGCAAAACCCCAGGCATGTATTTTCTTTTACGGTTTTGCAGGATATTCATCCAACCGGGAGGAGGTGGTGATTTGAGAAATACAACAGTGTATAGTGAAACTAGATGGATAATCTAGTCCAGATCATCTGTTTTTTTTGCTATTAAAATTCACAACTTGAGGATCACTTCACTCCACTCTCAAGGTGCATTTCTTGATAACAATGTCTCTAACATGCAGGATAAGCTGGTTTTGATCAGGAGTCCCAATAGTAATCATCTATATTTTGCAAGCGAGCTTCATGCCCACACACTCCCAGCCCAACTAACTACAAACAAGCTCCCCTGGACCCCCATACCCCCTGCTACTTAAATATGCCAATATGAGATCACACTACAGTGAAGAGAATGGTAGCGTACAGTACAGAATGGGAAATTTACCGTTCTCTTCACTGTAGTGCGATCTCGGAGTTGCTGTATTTCCTACTTTTTATCTTTTTTGATTTGTACTCCTTTAATGCTCAGTGTTGTAGAACATTGATCTTCTCATCCTCGATGATGTGTGGCTTGATGTTCTGCAGCTTTGATCATTTTAAGAAGATATATATATATATATATATATATATATATATATATATATATATATATATGTCTTTCTCTCTTTTTTTCTCTCTCTCTGTATATATAAATATGTATATATATATATATATATATATATATATAGCTCTATATATATATATATATATATATATATATATATATATATAGTTTCACTTCAGAAGCCTGAATGATCACAATTCTGAATTGCATAAGCCATTAGACCAAAAGCCTGAAATTTCACAAGCCTGAAAACTCAAAAGCCTGAATCCCATAAGACTGAAAATATACAGAGCACAAAAAAAGACACACAAAAACACATATAAGACAAAGGATAGCAGTTTTCACCAAGTATGGGAAGGGGGGCAAACCCCCCTGCACCCCCACACCCACTGCTAATTAAATATATCAACTCTGAGACTGCACTTTAGTGTAGTGAAGTGCAATCTCAGAGTTGATATATTTATGTAGCAGGGAGTGTGGGGGCACAGCCCCCCACATGGGTGTTGCAGTAGGGCTTGACCCCATGCTTATATTTGCTGGAATGTAATCTGGTTTGTGTTGTATTCAGTCAGTATACGTATCCTATCTGTTTTGGGATTCAGGCTTTTGAGTTTTCAGGCTTGTGAAATTTCAGGCTTTTGGTCTTCTGGCTTATGCAATTCAGGCTTGTGATAATTCAGGCTTCTGAAGTGAAACTATGTATAAATATATATATATATATATATATATATATATATATATATATATATATATATATATATTGCAGACTATCTCTTTTCTTTCTATTTATCTCCTAAAAACTACATCTTACTAAGTTCTGGACATAGTACTGATTGAATGTTTGAGTTGGAGAGTGCCATCATACATGAATGTCAATGTTATATCCTAATAAATGGGCTTAACGAAAACATATTTGCTGGGTTATTTTAATATAAAGTACCTGTGATGAGCATATTTACTAATGTAGCTTAGATTGTGAACAGTCTTATTTAAAACAGGATATCACAGTCTCAGTTAAATATAGTCTCAAGGTAAATCTTTTTAAAAACTAACATACCAAGTTATTTGTAGCATCTTTCTTTGTGACTAGCTCCCTAAAGCTTTGCATATTTTTATAGATGCTGCACATTTTTTAGTTTTCTAAATATGTATAACTTTTGTTAATGCTAAAACTGAGTGACTGTCTTCTTTTCTGACTGAGGCACTAGAAAACAAAAGTGCATTTGATTTTTGATGGCCTTTGTTTAGTATATACCTTTTAACAGGAGCGGCTTGTGCTATTGGGCTGCAGGAGTGCAACCCCCCCAGCTGTACAAAAGAAAGCGAGTCCCAGAACTCACGCATGCACACTTGCATCATTTCCTGAGTCTGGACTACTACTGAACTAGTCAAGAGCATGTGCACATAATCCTGACTACTGGTGAGACAGTCCGGATTAAGAAGACAGCATGCAACAGCAAAGAGCCCTGTGCAGTGTGAGCTTGGCTGGAACCTTTGCAGGTACCAGAAAGGCATGTGTTTGTGTTGCTAGACTCAAACCCTGTATCTTGGGAGTAGGTAGCAAGAGCTTGAATTCCCTACCCACCACCACTTGTGAAAATTTCCCCTCATATTTTTGCTCTGTTCCTCATAAAATCTGTGTTTTTTTCTGGATTTTGAATTCACTAAATAATGACAGGCATTTGAATTTCAGACTTCATATTCTTCCGAAAGTACATGGTAACATAAAGCCTTCTGTTCTAGCAATTTTCTGTTTATAAGATCAGTATTTGAAATTAGTCCATATTATTGGGGCTGTGTTCCCCCATTATTGGCTTTGTCCAGGTTTTTTATGATAACAGTTTGAGAGCTATTGTGAGAACTGAATTCGCTGAATATGCTTGAGGGCTGTATTCCCCCATTATTGGCTTTGTCTAGGTGTTTTGTGCTAAGAAGTTGAGAGCTATGGTGAGAACTGAATTCACTAAATGATAGCCATTTAAGTTTCAGTCTACTTGTCTTTTGAGAAACAGCTGCTTTGGCTTAGTAGTATGTTGCTCTGACTGTAGTGCATAGGGTCCTGGGTTCAAGGGTTGGCAGTGAAATGCACAGTGATAGCAGTATTTTATTCTAGCAAATTTCCAAGATTATGCAAATAATGTTTAAACTGTGTCCCTAGTTTTGGGGCTTTTTTCCACACCCCTAATAAATTTTGGCTATTTCAGATTTCTAGTGCTTCAAAGTTGAGCGATACAGTTGAGTATCGATTGCATTTTACAAGGAGCTGAAAGCTTGAAGAAAAGTTTAGTGCTGCTTATGGTTGCATTGTTAATAGTACAACAGGTAGTATACTTGTTTTTGATGCAGAATACTGTGGATTCTACTCCCCCCAGTATATAGATGCATTACTGATACTGTGCTGTGTTGTACTTTTAAAGGGGGTGGATGCTGCAGCCCTGAGAATGTCCTCTTTGGTGGAGATACATAGTAATGATGAACCTGTTAGTTTGCCATCCATTCCCTATTGCAATATTATTAGCTTATCATTTTTTTAATATAACATAGGCAATTTATTCCTCAAGAGCAACAGACACTTCATTTGTAGATGAAACAATGAAATATAAAGTTGTTTGCTAGTAGCAACCTTTTCATTAGTTACATATCTCTATAATGTGGAATTATTTAGATGACTTTTACTTTTGCAGAGATTATGCATGTTTACTGAAACTGTTGGATTGTAGAAATTTAAGTAGACTTTTATGATGGAAATCTTCTGAACTGGGCAGTTTTGTCATTATTGGTGCATACATTTTGTTTAATTGTTTATTGGAAAATGTTCAATACAATAAATTTAAAATGCCCTCTAACAACTGTACTGTATTATACAACGAATATAATTTAATACAATCAGGAAGGTGTATCAAAGAACACATGTATATTTCCTGTGTAAGGGGCCTATGATTTGAAAACAACCCAAAGTTAATCTTTATCTGCCACTGGCCAGGTGTATTTTCTTTGAATGTGGGTTTCGATGCTGTTTCAATGAATGTGAGTATCAAGGGGTGAGAAGTTTTAATGCTAAGTCTATTTGCCTTGTGAAACAATATTGCTTTGTTTAGCAAATGTCTATTAGTGTTTGTGCTGTAAAATGTAAAATAAAACTTTTAAATGAAATCCAATTCATCGTAGAAGTAAAGCAGTATGCACATTACAGTGTTTATGGTAAATAGGACGAAATAGCCAAGTAATGGGACAATGGAATAGCTGCAGGGGGGAAGCCCCATTCGACCATCATTTTGTGGGGTGGGCATCAAACTTAGCCTCAGTTGAACTATACCTCTCAACTGTCCAGATTTTTGCAGAATGAATAGATTTTAGCTTTTTATTTTTGGTTTGTTCCTCATAACATTTGTGGTTTTCTGGCAAATCACTAAATAATGACAGACATTGAGTTTCAGACGTCATACCCTTCAGAAAAATACATGCTAAAGCGAGACATGTTATTCTGTCAACTGTTAATACAAGAGCAATTTTTAGTACTGTTTGTATGTTCCTCCAATATAGTTGGCCTTGTCTAGATTTCCTGCATTAAGAGGTTGAGAGGTATGAGCAAATAAATCACTTTATAGAATTAGATATATCCAAACCTCTCAACTGTCCCCAATTTTGGCTCAGAAATTTGCTCTTCCCCTAATAATCCCTCTGCAAAATGGTAAATTTGGAAGAAAATGTGGAGGGTTTACAATTAATAAATAACTGTAATGATCAGAGTAATGGATTACTTTTAATTTCAGAAATTCGTGTATATTCTCATATTTTGTCAGCTGCTCAAGTTAACAGTACTAATATTAAAAAAGTGTCCCTTATTTGACAGGTTCCTAGCTGCACTGTGTGGCTAGTTTCTATTTTTGCATCACATTTTCGGTCAGTTTTTCATAAAATTGTGGTTTTCTGGCAAATTAGTGGCAAATTATTAAAGACTGAAGTTAGAAAATAATGACAGACATTTGAGTATCAAATTTCATAATGTTCAGAAACGTCATCATAATGCAAGACCTACTATTCTATTATCTTTCTAAGTTTATAAGAGCAATATTTAAAAATTGTCCTTATTTTTGGGCCTTTGTCCCACTTCTATTTATGGGTTTGTCCAGATTTCTTGCTCTGAGTTTGAAAGGTATGACAAATGTGACAGGGCTATCACTGTCAGCCAGAGACATTTCAAATTGTGACATATTTGTTGCACCCCATTCCCCCATGTAGTGACTCTGGATGTGTCAAAGTAAGGCAAGGAGTAGTTATGCATTGTAAGTGTGCAGAGTATCCTCCCATTCAAGGTAGACACAAGTACTACAGTGGCTTTTCATCTGTTCTTGATTTTGCAGAATGTTCTGGTTTTCTGTCATATATTTATACTGTTGATTTATGCTTCTTATTCAGAAAATGCATGTTGTTGCAGACCGAGTTGCTCTGTGTTTAAGAAGCAATGTTTTAATGACCATCAGGTAAGCTTGTCTCTGATTGTAAGATGAAAGTAAGCTTTAATAAGCATGCTGTTAATGAATTACCAGCATTGAAAGCCTTTTTGTTGTTGCCATGCAGAGAATATTTACATAACTAGATTGCGTATAAGCCTTAGGTATTAAAATGCATATGACAGTATTTGTAATAAAGGACAGGATTACAGTATTTTCAGAAGCTCATTACATTTGTTGGAGACTTGCAGTCATCTTTGCAGGCTTTACCCGTAAACTAAACAGAGTGCCAATCTGTCATGTGTGGTCCATAACCTGTGCAGTAATCCTTTAAGCAATTTATCTTGCGCTTGTTTCTTGTTTGCTTTTCATTTTTTACTTTGATCATGTTTTCCCCATGAAACAAGTAGATAGCTGTTGTCAGGCAGCAGGTCATTTTTGGCTAAGAAACATTTTTACAAATGGTGGTATCACAGAGAGTGCTACTTTCAGCATGTTACTTGGTACTTTTATAAAGCTGAATATAAATTATAATTAGAACTGCAGTGCAAGGAGAAGTGATTTGAGTTGAGTAGTGCTTGTTTTTTATACTTGATTTTGACTGGCATTCCATTAATGTATTTAAAAAGTAATTTCTTTTTTCATGCCTCACAACTTTTTTGTTTCCATCTAGATGTCAATTAAGTAAGCTGTCATGTAGCCAATGTATTGAAATATTTTTCTACACTTCATTTTGTCTTGATTGGACTCTCATAATGACAATTTGGCACTCAGGGCAGCATATTTAATTGAAGTCCCAGTTTTTGTGTTTTTTTACCATAGCCCCACCCATTTCTGATTGACCACACCCCCTTCATGTTGGCCCCACCCATTCAACTGTCCCCTGCAGCCGCCCCCCCTTTGATTTGAAAGCACCAGCCGCCACTGTCTTTTAGTATGCTTTAAGCCAAATTACCTTTCTACTGAGTCCAGCAGTGTAACCCTAGGTCTTGAATTTTTTTACCCCAGAAATAGTAAACTAAAATCCTGATCTTTTCTTTAGACTTTGAATTAGTTCTGCCTCCTATCTTTGCAATAACAGTTAGGTCAGCATAACTGAATACTGTACAACTGATCAGTGGTTACAGATGAAGACATCATTGTACTGACTTTGCTGTTACAGTGTGTAATGGATACAGAATTTTATTTGTAGAAATGACAGGATATACATTTCCTTTAATATCCCTTCTCTTATTTCATGCAGCAAGACATTGTTACATTAGATTTAATACATATCAATAATGACAGTGTCACTGTCCCAAGCATTGAGGGTGTCACCACTATTAAAAATTATTGAGTTCCTCACAGCCACATATTTAGATCCATTAGTTGTCACAGGCTGCACAGAAAAATCTCATGTTTTCACTCACCTTCTGTTGCTATAGCCATTTAAACTTAATTTATTCTTAGAAATGCACTTAATTTAATCTTATTTGGATTAGCATATACTCCATTAGGGGTTATGCTATTAAAAGTAAAAAGAGTTTGCAATTTTAAAATTGAGAAAGCATTTAAAATATTTGATATTATCTTAATCGCTAAATCTGAACAACTTTTTTCTGAAAATGAAAAATGAATGCTGAAGAGGTTTTCATTTCCAAATATCAGTAACATTGTATCTAATATTTCTGACACATGGAGTGTATGTGTAGTAGATTAATGCTTTGTAATTGCTCCTATCACATACTTCAAAGATGCACTATATCCATCTATAGCCTAGCCATTAAGCAATGTGATAGAGGACATTAATTACTCACTTAATTTCTTTCTCCATCTACAAACTGATGAATTTATTGTGCAGTGTGTTATTCCACAAACAGCTGACCTTTTTCAGTTAAAACAATATTGCTTATAAAGCTTTCTGTACTTCAGAAAACATGCTTGGACCCTGTCTATGGTAATAACAGTTGTGTCCTTACAGCACAAAGGCTTCTTTTTGTGCAACAAACAATAAATGGATCTGTTAACTAATCCCTCAAACATAAGCATCACCTTGTGGCAATAAAATATAATGATTTCTTCTATCCACTCTAATGCATAGTTCAATTCTAGGTAGGCAGGAAGATCAATTTTACATTAAATTTTATTTCAGCTCATTAGTTTGCTATTCTTCTGGCAAGACTAATCTTACTGTACACTTAGATTCCTGTTTACAATCAATACAGTTAGGATAATGCTGACTGATGTTCATAGCATCCTAGAGATGTTTCATCCCTTTATCTAAACTTGCTTCTAACACAAATGCAATTATTATTATGGCCTAATATTTTGTTCCCATGGTAGTCTGCCTAGGCACTCTTGGTCCACGTTATAACCAGCTAGACCACCCTTATAACAGACTGAATTTACTTATATGTTACTTTTAGCACAGCCAACATTACAACAATCATTCATATTTCTCTTAGGGATGACAGTAGATGCTAAAAATGTTGCTACCTCTTATGTTTGTCTTAATGTTGCTACTGGGGCATCTCTCCTGTTGGATGCAGTAAACATATGCTGAAAAGAAAACATTCATAACAACATGATATAATGTTAAAAAAGTAAAATGAATTACTTATTTTTATTGTTCTGAGTCTACATTTTCATGTGGGAAGATATGTCCTGCATTCACTTTCCAAAATGTGCTAATGATCCATATCCCTGATGTTTTTCTTTCACTTGATAATATGTTTGGAGGGTATATTCCACAGAGAAATAAAAATGAATGAATTAAGCAATAACCCATGCCTGGGTGTGCGTAATGCTGGATTTACCCATGGTTGGTGTGGTTTGGTCACAAGGGCAAAGCCCGAGTGGCCAAAGACAACCATGGGTAAAAGCAGCATTACCCACACCCAGAAGTGGGTTATTGTTATTATACAATGACATTATTTAAGAAATAAAATACTTACTTTTTTTTAAATAATGGCATTGTATAATGCCTCATTGCTGCCCTTCTGCAGCTGTCCAGTATTCTGTGGCAGTTCTGATGTACTATGCATGCGCATGGTTATGCAGTACATCAGAGCTGTGTGTGGAAACAACGGAGAAAGGAAGATCTCCGTTGCTTTTTAAAAGGTGTCTCGCTATGTTAAAAGAGGTTAAAATAGCAAGACAGCTTTAAAAAAAGCAACGGAGAAAGGATGATCTCCGTTGCTTTTTTTTAAGCTATTGCTCTATGTTAAACTCATTTAAATAGAGAGATAACAGCAATGGAGCTCTTCCGTTTTCCACTGCTGTCCAACAAAAAAAAAAAAAAAAAAAAGACATACTAATGGAAAAAGTCCGGCCGACCGGACCTTTTCCATTAGTATAAGTCTGATTTACAACGGGCACACTGACCAATCAGCATGTACATTTTGGAATATTAATGGGGGGTCGTTGTATAATGCTAAATACTCGTGACAATAAGTAGAACATTATGGTGACAGTGGCTTCATCTGTATGAAGATTATTTTACTGTGCTGGCTTATCATTTATCTGGCTGATAATACATCTGCTTAAGCTTCTAGCCTTCTTTAACATTCAGTGTTAAATTAAGCTCAGGACCTGGTTTTGTTAGTGTTAACGAATTTCCTTTAGTATGACCTACTATGCTTTTCCATCAGAAGTCCACTCACAAATCCCATCCATGTTAAAAAATGCATGTCACAGCTACTTATTAAGCAAATGGCTAAATGCTGGCCACTGCCATTTTACAGTTAGAACACACACAAACATAACTATATGAAAATAACAGTCTACTGCACAGCCAAGAATGTGAAATAAAAGCATTTCAAACAGGAGAGCGATGTCTCAGATTAGCAGTGGCTAAGTGTATAGAAGTAACTTGTAACATCTACATTTTAATGTGAAATGCTCTATTAAAATGTGGATTCAGATTTCTGTTAATTCAACAACCATGGAATAAGTGGAAAACAACATTTTTACTTTCATGAAGGATGTGATGATTGGGGAGAGATGGGTGGAGGCTGTCAGCCTGGTCAAATAGAATTTGATATATAATTCTGGCATTTGTAATTAAATGCAAAAATACAGGCATGTTTTCTTGAGTGTAAAAGAATACTGTGAAATAATGTGATGGCCGTGCCCTGGCCCAGCAATCAAGGAGCCTAACATGTGACAGCCGTGCCCTGGCCCAGCAATCAAGGAGCCTCAATCCTCATCACTAACACCAGGGAGGTCGTCTCCGCTAAGAGGAAAGGATAAGTAATACACACGGTAAAGTACAATTTCTGTTAAGTGCACATAGAGATCACAGTCAATCTGGGACTGGTTGCTCCCTTACACGCCAGGTCCCCAATAGGACTCCCCACTGGCACAGCTATAGGGTCCAGGTCTCAGCCTAACTGGGTAAGCTGAAACTTCCAATACCCTGTCTATCCAACTAGTGCTTCATGTCCCTGCCTAAGTAGCTGACACAACACACAAACACTTTGAGATAAGTATTTATACAACTTCACAGACACGACTGGGAAAGGCTGGCACAGATTCTCCAGCTGTGCCCCTTTACCCAAACCATACGGTAATAATCCCTGCCACCACCCAGCTAATAATATCAACTACTAAAAGGCCCTTAAAAGAGTGTCCAATTATTGCTGTGCAATATTATTATCCAATTGGTAATGTGACTATACAGTCTAAGGCTTATTTTAGAGTGGCCTATTACAATAACCTCTATAAATATGCAATGTACTCTAGAGCTTATCTCTACACAAACCAGTCACAGGTAAAGGTTTTTAAAATATTTAATAATAAATAATTAAAACACAAGACAAAACTACTATACCACAGAGATATCTAAGAATTCAGAGATCACACAGAAACTTAAAATAATACAGTAGGGCAGGTCTGATTTCAAAGAAAAAATACCTAATTAATTCTTTACTAGCTTTAACTATTCCTACAAGAAATCATAGTGCTAAAACTTACATTTGAGCTTAGGCAGAGTGCTGAGTTAGATATCCAAGATCAAAATGCTTCCAGTCTCTTGTGAGAAAACAGTATTTAAACATTACTAACAAACATGGCTGCTGGGTCCCTCCCAAATTACATCATGTTGACACTTAGATTTTCCCAGGCAAACAAACTGCATTATTTAGCAATCTAACACCTTCTCAGAAACTAAACAACAATAAAAGACATTTCACATATACACTCTAGCAGAAACCAGAGCACTAAAGCACCTTCCACATGTGAATTCTGGTCATAAACTTTAGCCTTAAAACAATGGGCATGAAACCTTCATCCAGATGCACTGGAGCTGAATTCTAACATGAAAGGGTCACAACATGCTTCACTGGGCCAGTAGAGTACAATATTGTCACATATTTTGCAGTTACACATTTCACAGTATTTTTTTACACTCAAGAAAACATGCCTGTATTTTTATATTTATTTACAAATGCCAGAATTATATGTCAAATTCTATTTGACTAGGCTGGCAGCCTTCGCCCATCTCTCTCCAATTGTCACAAAAACCCTAAACTTTGACCTCTCTTTCCTGAAGTGCACTATTTAACAGATAGTTGCACTAATTATCTTCAGCAGGTTAGAGGATTAAATTCTTTTTTTTTGTGTGTGAAAATCATCAGTTTGTTTTCTTTGTGAATATACCAAATAATGAAAAACATTGTCAGTCATGGGGCCCACATTAATGCAGCTTTTCACCTGAAGATACTTTGGGGTTTTCATTATTAAAGGTATTTAAATAGAAATAATGTCATGTCCATGTTGCACCTAAGCTAACATAATCAACCTTATTAGCATAATGAGCAGCATTACTAATTAAATATCCAAGAAGGCAAGGTACATAGCATGATAAGAAGTGTCATCACAAGCTCAGCCCACAGAGCAGGCTTGTGGCTATGTCATAATAAATAACTGCATGGTCATATGTGTGTGCACATTATAAACAAAAGAGTGTGTATGAGAAACCAGAGAATCAGAAGTGAGTGTGCATATACCCCACATCAGATAAGTAAATCACAAATAGATGAGCAAGAGAAAGCACAGAAATAAACAGACAATGAAGGATGATGGGATACTGTTAACTGGCTGCAATCATGGCAATGCTGACCCATACAGGTAAAGTGATTTGTGTAAGCAGACATATTGGTGTAGGATAATATGGCCCTTTAAGAATTTTTGAATTATACTAGGGCACATCTCTTAACCTTTTAATGAGACAATACTGGACAAGCAATGCAAATAATGTGAAGAAAAATGCACAGACTTAAGGAAAACATGTATATAGTGCTCCTATACATTGTGAAAGTGAATAACATAACAGTTGTGGCAGTAGCATGTGTTTTCTGAAGATTATGAAGCCACATACAGAAAATATCTGTCTTTATCGACTGTAGTCATCAAGTATATGCCAAATAACCATAAATGTTAGGTGGAACAGTATATAATCATTTATAATGCATAATGTATACATGCTCTGAAAATCGTATGAAGTGAGAATTATGTATGCGGGATTTATGGGATATGTCATTAAACCTATATTGTGATGCTACCTAACAATAATGAAATGTGAGTTGTGCACACATAATATATCATAAAGGTGGGCAGAAATTGAAAATGTGACTAGGCTACAAGGATGCACAAAGCCAGGAATGAAGAAATCCTTCTTTGCCAAGTTTTTGCACACAACATTGTCAGTCTAATTTTGATGCTTGACCCATTCCTTTAGGTTCTGGGATTCAACATTACTCAGTAAACTTTGCTAAAAAAATGGTAAAAATACAGGTTTTTACACTCACAAACCATATAAACAAATACCACAAAAAGGATAACATCTATTTTCTTTTAAATCACTCCTGTATATCATTCCAAATACCAGTGACATGACTGGAGAAGTTAAATTTAACTCCCATTCAGTATTTCTCCAACTACCTACCTACCTATCCACAGACAAACTAGTGGGCTGTGCGAATGGAAAGAATATGTCATGTCACTGGTATCTGCATGACTGCTACTGGTGGATAGCGCTAGCATGCCGTCGGGTCATTTTGTGATGAGTTGTTGGTGTCTATATTTGGAGTGATATACAGGAGTGATTTAAAAAAATATATTAGATGTTATCTTTTTCATGGTATTTGTTTATGTTACTGGAATGGAGATAAAAGCCATCCACCTGTATACATGTTACCCATAAGAAGAATTGTACATATCACATTTGTGCATTTTATAGACCTGTGCAGTATCTGCTGATACCAGTGAATAAGTAATTTCATAGTTACCAGAAAGTACACAGATTAAAGGAGTGTGACCCATATATAGAAGAATGAGCAATGTGCCTTGTGAAACAGACTCCAGCAATGCATTGATCAAAACTCACAACATGATGCATTGATAAGTCTAACATGACATCAGGAGTACATTAAACCATTGGGACAGATATGCTTCTAGGTTTACCTTTAATACCGCGAATCACAATCGGGCAACTTCATAAAGGTCGAAATACCATTTCTAAGATAGCAGATCTTCGACTACTAAGTGCGAATATGTTAAGGATGAATGTACAAATGAATTCATACATTTAGCAATCGCGCATATGCAATATGACCTTAAACTGTGTCACATATGTTATAACGTAATTCCAACGTCCTGTAAAAACCCTTCCTGGTCCAAGCAGAGTTTGATCTGCACGTTTGTAGTGGCGTTCTGTTGTTTTGGATATATAATTTAAGCAGACGATCTGAGGACTATGGAGGTAAAAAAATCTACCTAAAATGTTAAAAAGCAAATAAAAAGAGTCAGCATAAAGCAGGTCTATTGCTACAAACATATGAAAGCTTTCATTGCTATCCTGAGCAATATAACTGCAAAATTTATGTAGTGTTATTGAATTTTTATTCCAGATAGCCATACCGTAACAAGCTAACAGTTCTCTTGGCATAATAAGTGGTATAAACTCTATAAACTGTTGACTTGGCATAAGACATTGTATAAACTGTACAAATGTTGACTTGGCATAACATGTTGTGTAAAGTGTATCATATGTTCTGTTATTAAGGTGCAAGACATTGTAGTAGTGAATATGTACTGCATGTGTAACAGGCTGGGGAAGGAACTTCGCAGAACTATGCACCAGGCAAAGTAAATTCAGTATACAGCACAAGTAGGACACAGAAGGGACGGGAATTATTGCTAGTTGATGGGTATCAGTATTACCAAGAAAAGGCTGTTCAGGTCAAACAGTATTGGTGTTATACAAGGAAGAACAAAGAAAGGTGTAAGGGTAGATGTGTTACTGAAACTGATGTACATGACTATAGGCTGACGAAGAGCACGCCACATTACCATGCCACAGATGTTGTACAAGGGGAGATCATAAGAGTAAAAGAACAGCTGAAATGTCATGCTGAGCAATCTGTGGAGGACCCATGCAAAATAGTTGCAGAAGTCCTAGCTGGTACATCAAGTGAAGTTGTCAGTGAGTTACAGAATACTAGTGCCCTTAAGCAGACCATTGGGAGACAGAGGTACAGGAAGAAATTGGAAAGTGCAATGGCTTCCATAATCTCAGGGAACTGACTGCTGATATGCTACCTTTAAAGAATGGTTCCTTCATTATTAAACATAGTGTTAATAATGAAGGTGATACCAATGTTGTTGTTATAACCACCAGGGATAATTTGAATATGCTTTGTGAATCTGAATGCCTAATGGCGGATGGGACCTTCCCTATTAGTACTACTGAATGTAGGCAAGTTTACACTTTACATTGCACACTGGCTGGTGGAGTGAACAAATAGGTGGTACCTGTTGTGTATGGGATAATGCCCAGCAAAAGTGAAAGATGTTATGATGCGTTTTGGAGCATAGTTTTGCAATTGTGCACTGAAAATTAATTTAGACTACTGCCCAATATGATGTTGACAGATTTCAAAAGGGCTGCAGTGAATTCTATTCAGAGACATCTCCCGAATACATTAACCAAAGGTTGCTGGTTCCACTTGTGCCAAATTGTTTGGAGAACTATACAACGCTTACATTTGGCAGGACACTTTAGAGGCAGTATATCCTTTGCAATGCTGTGCAAGGAGGTACCTGCATTAGCGTTTGTTGACCCTGGGGACATATGTAATGCATTCCTTGAAATAGAAGCTGACATGCCAGAGGAGGATAAGCCTTTGTGTACCTTCTTTAAGAAACACATATATATATATATATATATATATATATATATATATATATATATAAATAACAGGCCACGGCGATATGGTATGAAGGGAATACAAGTGAAAGAGTGCCTCATTTATTTGATTGCACATTCTGGAATCAGTATGACACATGTGGTATGGGCTACCCTCATAGCTAGAATGCTGTTGAGGGTTGGCACAGGTGGCAACATAGTTTGTTGGGTAAAAAACCCTGTATATACGCCTGACATTTTCAGGTTGTGCAAGTTGAACAGAATCATGTTGATGATTTGAGATGCAGACTGTTGTTGTGTCTGCCTTCATCAGCAAAATGTAGGAGACTATTGGACAAAGAGGCAGCATTTACAAGCTTACTGGTGAAATGTTCTGAATTCACTTCTAGAGGATTTGTTAAATTAGTGGCAAAATACTGCTCATTATCATGACTTTAGGTCTCCTTGCACTAGCTATTTGTGGAGCGCATCACTTTCTGGGGGACAAGTGACACAGAATACAATTCAGGAAGCTGTACATTGTTTAAAGTGAATAAGGGACTTTATTGTGGCACATTCATAACAGGAATCACTTCCAGTGTTTGTTGTTATGTGTATGGCTTGATGCTGAACACGGTGAGATGCTGGTGGTGTTTGTAATTTGAAAAAGGGCGAAAAAAATTGGAAAAAAAAAATTCCACCATTCCATTTTCGATATTTTTTAAAATTCTCAGTTATTTTTTGCATATCCGAGTTGTCGTTTTGAATACTCACACTTGTGCAATTCGCAGTGCTTCTAGTAATAATTATCATATCAGTATTGCTTTCTGTTGCACAACAGGACTAAGCATATGCAACTGAGGAGTGCCATATGAATGTGGCAGAAGGCAAATTCTGATCAAGTGTTGCCATAGGATGTGATGTAGCAGTTACCATTACTTAAGTTTGGTTAGTGGGGCTGCTCAATGCCAAACTTCATGCAACAGTGACAGTTGGAATAGTCATCTGTTGCATTATTCAAAATTCTTATGCCCATATCTTTGAAGTGATACATGTGTTAGTTAACAAGAGCTGCTGTGGTAGGGAATAATATATATATATATATATATATATATATATATATATATATATATATTTGCTTTCCAAAGTGCAATGCTGCCAAGATTAGTTGTGCAGCCAATTGCAAAGTATTGAAGTATGCCTATTTTTTCAGAGATTTTTCCATGGGACTATAACTGCCATTTTGCTACAGTCATCACTGACCACATACAGCACTCTATGACAACTGTCATTTAATAAATGACCACATAAATGACAGCTGTAGTTAAAAGACATGTGTTGTCTATGTGTGTGATGTGCTTGTGCTTTAGATGTTAATATTATTTTAGAGAAGGCCAAATATAGAGGACAATGCCATACAGACTGTACATGAGAGGATGTGAATGTAAGCATATTCCAGGAAGATTTAGATATGATTAGTATCTGATATGAGACTATCACACTTTGAGCACATGGTTTCCAAGCTGTTTTGCTATGCTGTACATACTCAACTACTTGAGTATCTTGCAAGTTATGTTTTTCTCATTTCTTCAAACTTGCACTTTTAATTTCACAACATGAACAATGAAGTATGTTATTGTCATTAGTAGTGAGCTGACCACTCCAAGAGATACATGGTAACATTATCAGGGTTATTTTCCACAGTACAAAATTATATATCAAAATTTCATGAAGATGTAAAAATGAAACGATCACATGCATTATGCCATATAAAAGTATACAGATATATTTTGTTTTATGTGGCTTCAGTCATGTATCTATAATGCTGCCATTCAGTACAGACATCATTAACACACTGAGCCATTAAGGCAGTTACAGATAACACACTTTTCCGAATTCACTAAAGTCCAATATGCTAAGTAGCACACACTGACAGTGGTCTCATTTGCATGACCTATGACTAAGTCTTTGTGCAAGCATAATATTGTTTTGAGATTTTTTTCCAGAAGATGGGAGCTCTCATTCCCTAGGGGGCATTGATGGATGGCATCAATGCACAATGCCAAACATCATGCATAGGATAAAGATAAATAATACAGATTTGGCATCTTTGTGGGTTTCAACAAGTAAAATGTGTACACAAATTATCACAATGTGCATTAAACATCACAAGATTTTAACACTACACCTATGGCATTGCAGTAGAATACTGACATACATGTTCAGGTCATTGTACTTCTGCAATGTACAGTTATGTCACACGGTAGTGATGATGTCATACGTTTGTTATTTTTGCTTACACAGTTAAATTGTTGTGGAATTATTGCAGACATGAAAATAATAATGAAGTTGAGGATGAGACTTTCTGTTGGACAGGCTTACTTCTAACACTGTTATGCATTCATTTATTTATGACTGTCTTACAGCCAGACATAAATGTTTACTATCAAAATGTGGAAAATCAAAACATTTTTCCCCAAAATGATCGACTTATTTATCTGAATTTGGTAATACCAAATTACCAAAATATCCTAAATGGTAACCAAGGAATCAACATTCGAACACCAGAAGTTCCAATGCTAAAAGTCTGTGTGACCGGTAATGTTTTTGCAGGGGGGAAAGCCCCTCTGCACCCCCCATGTGAGGGGCTTTGTGGCCCACATCCCCCATATTATATATAACAACTCCGAGATTTCACTACAGTGAGGAAAAGGGAACATTTCTTAATCCCCACTGTACCACAACCTCAGTTCAACACTGTGTACTCACTTTCACTAATATGCAGTCATATATTTCCAGCTGAACATTAAGGGCACTGGTGGAACACATGTTTGATCAACCTGTTTTCATTAAACGGCATTTCCGCATTTTGATGGTAAACTGGAATAAATATATATTGAGCTGTTTTAAGGTACACATATGCTTACCATTTAAGCCATATTCATATTGCCCAGTACAGGCCACCCAGGCAGTTTCCATGACACTCACATATGGTAGGCCTGTGATCTCTGCCAAAGGTGACTTCCCACAAGGGCATCTAGAGTGTGATCCTGGATACATTCTAGAACCATAGCTCATGAATCTTATGAGAAACTCACACAATCTCAGTGAGCATGGTTACAACACTGTATGTCCACAAACAAGAAACAGCATACAGCATATTTTTGGACTGCTTAAGTCATAGTTCCACTATCTGGATACATCTAGAGATGTCTTGCAATGTACACTACCACCACTGCCAAAATACTGACTCTGTGTGCCATCTTGCTTAACATTATTCAGTTGCAGCAGGCTGACCAGTTCAAGAACTGCAGTTCCCAGCACCACAGCTAGTGGCAGCTGACACAGATAAGGGGTCAGATGAGGAGCCAACTGCAAGAAACAATCATGGCAGATGGAGGTGGGCACAATATGCCATGTCAATGGCTAAGAGGCAATGAATTGCACAAACACTCACTGCTTAATTAACATAAAAGCTCAGCAGATATAAACAGTAACATTGATGCATGTAAGCAAACCAGACTTTGCGTATCCATGTACTGGCTGACGAGTATAAGGATCAGACAAAGGCAGGATGTTCACAGCAACAGAAGCAAAGGTCTGATCAGCTTCTTATGAACAAGAGATCTCACGATACATAAACAGAGTAAGCAGATAATAAAAATGATGATGCCTGTACAGGCATATCACATCACATAAACTGATGTATCCACCATTCAAACAAAACAGAGAGTGCTTACATATGCATTGCATTGGCTCATTTAAGCACCCTTTCAAGGGGCATGGTACTATCAGCATAATCTGCACAGGTGGATGACCAAGATGTCTTATACAAGTATGACTACAAAACTTAAGCATAAGTTAAGATACAAAAAGTTGCAGTTATGCACCTAGTAGTTAGCTATAAGTCTATAAACATTGCCTGCTTACTATATGCATTCAGACATAATCAGAGCAAGTGAGACACCCCTGCAGAGGACAGAACACTCTCACCATCATCTGCATAAGTGTTTGCACAACCTATCCTCCCAAATAATAGTACTACTACGACTACTACTATAGAACATAAGCAGCCTAAACTCAAGTTAAAAATGATTTTGTATCCAAAGGAAAGAAAACCTTGACTACATTTTTGAATTGGCTGGCCACTCTGTACATCAGACATATGCAGCCTAAGTTACAGGCTGATCAAAGTGCAGGGCATAGTCATCATCATTTGCACAATATGTGTGTGTGGGGGAGCTACAGAAGGACACGTCTTAAACAGGGGAAATGTGTGAGTGTGAGAGATTAATTAACAGCAAGTATGTGCTTTCATGACCAGTGCATCCACATGTGGGGAAAATGTTTGTGTGCATGAGTCACTTGCCATAATCAGTGTGGAGTGCACTATGTGTAGGTTTGCAGGGACATGGCTACAACATTTGTGCCAGCATTCCGCCCTGACATCCTGGACAGGTGTGAGCCTTGTATGTTAGGGGATTAAGTTCATTGTGGATTCCCCCACCCATGTGAACTACCTCTGCCAGGAGTTGTACTTCTACTTCCATGACCCTGGCTAGATATCTCAGTGCTGCCTGTAAATAAACAATGCATGTTGGATGAGCATTCATCATCACCACCTCCAGAACCATGACCACATTGGTGACCTCATCTGGGTGTAGACACATCAACTGCTGATGTTGCAGTGGAGGTGTTAATGCTGCAGGATCTAGCACATCCATGGTCACATCAGCTAACACCCAATGATATACCAGCAGATTGACCTCTTGGATGCTGCCCCTCCCCAAAAGAGACAGCATGGTTTCTCTCCCCTTTTTTAATTTTCCAAGTATTTTGGGATTCTAATACCATGATGGGAATGGACCACATTCCTAAGTCAAGGTATTATTAAAGTTCATGAAATTAGTATTGTTTCAATCTTTGATGTCAGCCAGAAGTGCTCTTCACAGCACCTGCAGTGTGCCCAGTAATGATTCCTTCTGCAACTCATATAGAGTTGCATGTATCGGTAACATATTTAAGTACGATTGTAAATTATTTTTTATAATACCCATAGATCCTACTACTACTGGACCTGTCTGGGTATCTTTCTTCCACATTGCCCTTGTTTCTGCCTGCAAATCCTGATATTTTATGATTTTGTGTCTCTCTGTACATCAGACACTGTCTCACTGGGTGTAGCAATTTGAATAATCAATGCTACTTTTGTCTTCTTTTCATGGACTACTGTATCTGGTTTTCTTGCATCTATTTTTTGAATTGTTGGTAATGGATGATCCCATGTGATATAAACTTCATCATTTTCTATAATGCTTTGTGGCTCATGTTTCCAGTGCTTTTCAGCTACTTCAAGATTATAATGTTCACACAATCTCCAATACCCAATGCAACAGTCTTGACACATTGTTATGCCTTTCAGTATACAGTCCTTCTGTCATTAATATATAACAACCAGAAACAAAATATTCAACTGTTTCTAGTTCTGTTTTACAAAACCTACATTTGTCTGTTTCTTTCACATGTTCAATGGACTTTGTAAACCAGTCTGTACATAGTCCACTATCCCGGGCAGTCAATATTAACCTTTCATGTTTTACTTTAAATTCACCTCCCCTTAACCACTCCTGCATTAGATCCTGTTCAACATGAGGTTGTTGCAAGAGTTTTCTATACTTGCAACTATATTTATGCATTTTCCATGTCTTATCTTCTCATCTGATCCTTCACCTTATATTCTTTCTTTAGTTTTTTGACACTTTCAGTTGCTGCCTGATATTTATCCACTTCTGGTTTGATTTCCATTTCCACTTGACACCGATATGCTTCTGCTAACCTAAGCAGGGAAGTCATCTTAGGCTTGTTCACCTCGTGTTTCAAAATTTTCACTATGTTTGGGTCTTGTGAGGATATCATATATGCATGCAGTGTCACTATTGCAGATGTATTCATGTAATCAATTTCGAGGAGGCCCATACTTCCTTCAGAATGGGGAATATATAGTCATGGTATTCACTGATTTTTATAAATCATTTGATGAGCATGAAGCACCCTTCTTGTTTTCCTATCCAAACTATACAACACCTTCTTTTGGGGCCAGTCAGAAACTCCAAAACTGAAAGTTTGGACAGGAAGAGCAAACTGGTTTATAGCTTGAACTTTGTTACTAGATGTAAATGTTGTTTTTAATATTAATTTAAGTCTTCTAAAATATTCCTAAGTTTTGTTTGCATTTGTTCATGTTTTATTGTTGATCCTTCTTCAATCCCCAAATATTTAAAAATTCCCTCTTGTTCAAGTTCTTCCGTATCACATCCTTCTCCCAAACTGATGTTTTCTTGGTACTGCAGGTTTCCTGCTTTAAAGGCTGCTTTTGCACAATTATCAAGACCAAGTGACATTCTTACAGTGGATATAAAAAGTTTACACACCTCTGTTAAAATGCCAAGTTTTTGTGATATAAGAAAATGAGACCACAATAAATCATTTCAAAACTGTTCCCATCTTTAATGTGACCTATAACCTGTACAATTCAATTGAAAAACAAATTGGTTAGGGGAAAAATATAAAAAAATAAAAAACGTGCAATACGCTGGTTGCATGTGCACACAACCTTAAACTAATATTTTGTTGTGTATGCACACCCTTAAACTAATGCTTTATTGAAGCACCTTTTGATTTAATTACAACATTCAGTCTTCTTGGGTAGGAGTCTATCAGCATGGCACATCTTGACTTGCCAATATTTGCCCACTCTTCCTTACAAAAGCACTCCAAATTTGTCAGATTGTGAGGGCATCTCTTGTTCACAGCCCTATTCAGGTCATCCACAGATTTTCTATTAGATTTAGGTCTGGTCTCTGTCTGGGCCATTCCAAAACTTTAATTTTCTTCTAGTGAAGCCATTCCTTTATTGATTTGTATGTATGCTTGGGGTCCTTGTCATGTTGAAAGGTGAAATTCCTTTTCATCTTCAGCTTTCTAGTAGATGCCTGAAGGTTTTGGGTCAAAAGTGACTGGTATTTGGAACTGTTCATAATTCCCTCCACCTTGACTAAAGCCCCAGTTCCAGCTGAAGGAAAGCAACCACAAAGCATTATACTGCCACCACCATGCTTCACCGTGGGGATGGTGTTCTTTTGGTGATGCAAAGTGTTGTTTTTGTGCTAAAGTACATTTTGGAATTGTGGCCAAAAAGTTCAACATTGGTCTCATCAGACCATAACACATTTTCCCACATGCTTTTGGGAGACTTGATGTATTGTTTTGCAAATTTTAGCTTGGCCTGGATGTTTTTTCTGTATAATAAAAGGTTTCCATCTTGTAACCCTACCCCATAGTCCAGACATATGGAGAATACGGGAGATTGTTGTCACATGTAGTACACAACCAGTACGTGCCAGAAATTCCTGCAGCTCCTTCAGTGTTGCTGTAGGTTTCTTGCCAGCCTCCCTGATCACTTTTCGTCTTGTCCTTTCATCATTTTTGGAGGGACATCCAGTTCTTTGCAACATCACTGTCCCATATTTTCTCTACTTTTTGATGACTGTCTTCACTGTGTTCCATGGTATATCCAAAGCTGTGGAAATATTTTTGTACCCTTCTCCTGACTGATACCTTTCAACAATGAGATCCCTTTGATGCTTTGTAAGCTCTCTGTGAACCATGGCTTTTGCTGTAGCAGGCAAATGAGTACATGTCAGGAAAATCCTACTAGGAAAGCTGAACTTTATTTGGGATTAATCAGAGTCTCTTTAATTGATGGCAGGTGTGTACCCAAGAAGAATGAATGCTGTAATTAAATCAAAAGGTGCTTCAACAAAGTATTAGTTTAAGGGTGCACAAACACACAACAAAGTATTAGTTTAAGGGTATGCACACTTATGCAACCAGCGTATTGTACGTTTTTTTATTTTTTTATATTTTTACCCCTAACAGATTTGTTTGTTTTTCAACTGAATTGTACAGGTTATAGGTCACATTAAAGGTGGGAAAAGTTTTGAAATGATTTATTGTGGTCTAATTTTTTTATATCACAAAAACCTGGCATTTTAACAGGGGTGTGGAAACTTTTTATATCCACTGTATATAATCTGAAAACGTTTTGACCACTTGCAGTTGTGCTTTCAGTTCCTCATCTGATGAACCATACAGTTTTAAAACATCTACAAAAATAGATGAGAAGTCTTTACACTTTGTTGTTTTCTGGGAGCCAAATTATAGCCATGACCTAATCTGTAAAGTAGACAGCGTAATGGGTTAAGGGCAAGACAAAAGAGCAGCCATGAAAAAGTCACCCTAGAATATCCCCCTTTGAATATTTATCTCTGGATTAATATTTTTCTTTTATTATTGCTTAACTGCAAAGGAGTTTGCCACTGTTTCATGGTTGCTGTAATGTAATTGAGCAATGTAGGGTGTATTTTATATACTTTAAAGAATTCTTTTATCCATGAATGTGGGATATGGTCAACTGCTTTGTTATAGTCTATCCATGCTATACTTAGATTATTCCCCTTTTTACAGTTCTCCGTTACGTCCTTTGATCCATATGACTTTCTTTTATTACCCTTTTGTTCTATTGCCATGACTGAGTTTTCTTCTAAATAATTATAAACTCTGTCTGCATCAGTTCCAGTGTATAGCTTATACATCGCTGGAAGGCAAGTTATTTGTCTGGAGTTTTTAGGGTAGGTTGCAGGTCTGTTCTTAAGTAGGAATATTGTTTTTCCTGTCATTAGCCAGCATGGCTAAATCTTCATCTAAAGATGTTAATACTTTTAACCAGAAGTTAGGTACGGCATCTGGGCCTGGGATTTTCCAATTAGGAGCTTTTCTTAATTTTGTTTCAGTCTCTCTGGCTGTTACTTCATCCCATTGCCTATCCTGTACATTTGAACTTCTTATTCTTTATTTTACTTCTTCTATTTAGCATCTTTGTTATGTTTCATAGGGTCTTCATAGATATTTCTCCAAAATGTACGTACTTTTTTTTTGTGGTGTTTCAGTTCCTTTTACCTTGTTTCCCAATTCTCTATAAACCTTTTTTGGGTCATCAATAAATTTCTTGTTTTGTACTTGTCCTTTATATTTATCTGCATATCATCTAAGGGTTTTTACCTGTGCTGATATTTTATTATTTGTGATAGTGCACAATAGATCCCGATCTGTTCTGATACTGTGCATTGCTTTTATCACATCTATATTCCTGAGTATTTTTGTTGATCTGGTCCCTCTTCTATACTCTTCTAACAGTGACACTTCTTGTCTTAATTGCTTTCTAGTTTTCTCTGTCCGATACTTCCATGATGGCATTCAATTTCTCCTCTTATTTTCCCTTACTATGCTGTGCTTTTGTGGTAAGACTTTATTTGTTATTAATTTAGCTGCACAGTAATATATCATGTTTATTTCTGTTATAAGGATCTCTATGGACAGTACTGTGTTCATTTGTTTTATCAAACTTCTAACTTTCTGGGTTTTACTGACTTTCTGTAGTCTGTTTCTTTCACTGATCTTAATATGTCTGTCCGTCTCTATTAAATCAAGCAACTCTTCTGTTAGGTCATTTTCCTCTAAACTGAGGGCATATTCTTTGTTCTCCATTTCCTGTGAGCATTCTGTAGATAGTACCACATCACCTTCCTGTGCCACATTCTCTTTGGTTTCATCCTGTGTCATCCATTGCACTTCCATAAGGGAACTCCCTGGCTTATCACCCCACAACATTGACTGCATCAGAGTTGCTACAGTTTCCTGTTCCTCCCCTTGCTGTGCAACTCCAACTGAAACTTTGGATGCATGGTCCAGTATGTCATTCATGCTGTCCAAGGAGTCACACACATTGTTCATCAAGTCCTTTGCATTAGAATCCATGACATACAGTAGTCTTATGACCTTCTCTGAAGCCCTGGTGGAACTTGCTCTTGAACTAATGTTGTGGCAGCTACTGACACACCAGCTTCAGGGGATTGTTACAAGCATACCTTCACTGAGTACCTTGTCTGCATCCTGTCTGATAGCTCTCACTCATGATGGCTGGGGCAGATTATGCTATGTCTGCACCTTGGGCTACCACAATACTCTGATCAACCAGGTCTCCATCAACCTGTCTCCTCTCACCTGATTCTGTGTCAAGGGTATGTATAGTCATACTGACTGTGTCCAGGCTGTATGTGGGAGATGTGGGGGCCACAATTCCTGTATCTGACATATCCACTGTAGCCCTCAGACTGAGCCTGTTCATCACCTCCATAATCATCAGAGGATTCCTTTCCTCAAGCATCAGACAGAGGTCCACAGTGCTGGTGCCAGACAATGCTTCACCTGTGAATACAGAAAAAAAAAATACAAATAACAATAGTACTTCAGCCACACATACAAATGCTATAATCTCAGTGACTGCTAAACAGAAGTTACACATGTAAGCATGCTCATAGTGTATGCAGGCAGTCATTGTTCCTTAATACCAGATATACCAAGATGCAATAGTTACCAGAGGTATTATAAGCGTACTTGTGACAATCAGTTGCAAATGCAGATGTTAGAAATATCTGGATGGCATCCCTGGGGCACTGATGTTGGAAATGCTTTGCAGTTGCTCCACTTGTAGTCCAACATCCAACACAACACTGTGAAATTCAATTGAGCTGCCAAGATCAGAGCTCCTCCATCTTTGTGAGTGATGATTCTGTAGATGGCCCACCACCAGTAGACCTCTGCTCCTGTGCCACAGCCTGGATCTGAACTTGGCTTTATGAATTGTGTCACAAGCTCTGTGTCTAATGCTTGAATATTTATGGCCCTGGCCATCAACAGTATTGACATCCTCAACTACGTGCCAACAGATATGGTCACAGAAAGGCGTGCTAGAGGCAAGGACATCTAGGAGCTGTCCACCATAGAGACAGAGGGTGTGTAGTATGACATCATTCTCATCATATGGGAAAGAAGGCTTCCATGAGGATGAACCCTTCTTACTTTTATATTTGAGCACCATATCCCTTTTGCCATGGGGTGGATATCACAACACAACTTAGCATACATGGCGTTACAGACACTGTATAGTTATGGAACAAAATAAATCAATATGTAATCTGTGTGTAGCATTGTCAAGTGTAACAGACACATACTTGCATCCTACAAAAGCAAAACATGGACCCTACCAAATATAAACAACAGTATAAAAAACAATGCGAGTTCCCAAATATAACACTATATGTGTAACCTATGGGAATACAACCAGCACTATAGCATCCATATGCACCCCCCCAGCAATTATAGAAGACAACAATGCCAGATGCAGGAATGTACACCAAACAAGCAGAATAAACATCATAAGCAGAGCAACAACATAGGGAATGTAAGAAAAGCTAACATAATTACCTCAGTGATAGTCTAAACGTTCAGTATGTTACAATAATAATCAAAGTCTGTACACATGAATGTGTGTGCTGCCTGACCCCAAGAATTACATTTCAGAATACTTTAAGACATCAGCATAAAAAAATGAATAGTTGTATAGAAGAAAACATACCCAGTCCTATAGCAAAAATGTTTAGAGTAGTAGAGTCAGCAGCAACAAGCAAACTTCCTAGCACGTTGTATTGATAAGGTATAGATAAACCCACCCGGCAACATGGAATATGCTATTCTAATAAATACGGTGGTGGTTTCTACATGATAATGTGCACATGGCTGAGCAGTGCAAGAATGGGAATTAAGGCTTTTGCTGAGTTAATGCCTTGCGAGTGTGTCTCATTAACAGTACTGGTTAGTCAATGATGTGTTAAAGGTCTTTGCTAATAAAAATCCCACTTTGAAAGGGTGTGTCAGACTAGAAACTCTTAAGTTCTACTCATGTTGAAAGATGACTGAACTTTAATGTCCACATTTGTCCACATAATCTAAAATTTATGTGGGGTGGCTGTGCAAACACCTCAGATGGGGGGGGGGTGAAGATGTCTAACAATGTGAATGATATTCACAATATGAATATGGCTTAAAAGTGAAACATATATACACCTTAAAAACAATAGAGTATATTTATGCCAAACTTTAAAACATTCCTTGAAAAAAAGTTAATAAAATTAAGTATTGTACAACAATTTTATGAGTAAGTCTACAAAGTTATGAGTAAGTCTGCCCTGCAGAAAGTGTGTTTGTACACTCATCTTTACTGTGATCATGTCTCAAATAATACCAGTAAAATCATTTTACTGTGTAAATAAAAATAAATATCTGACAGCATCACTATTGTGAATCATAATTGCCCATTTTAGAAGTAAAATTACCTGAACGTGTAGTTGTCTTTTTGCTTTTTATTTACCTGTCCATGTGGTGCAATGTGTTCCATTGCACTGCAATAGATGCAAATCTTGTGAAGGTGTTGTATAACTAAAATTATTATAATTAGTGCACACAATTTACTTGCTGAAATCTACAAAAGTTGAGAAATCACTACACTGAATTGTATCCATTTTTTTTATTTCGTCCTTTGCAAATGTCTGGCATTGCCCATTGGTGACAGTCATCAATGCCTCTTAAGCAATGATAATTCCAATCCTATGGCAAAATCTCTTTGTAGTCTGTTTCTTATTTATAAGTTGGGTGACATAAAATAATTTTCTTACAACCTTGGCTGCGTTTTGGTCAAAGGCCAGGTTCCTGTCAACATATGTTCTCAGATCACTAACTACTGCTTCAACTCTTAGAGCTATCTAACCATTGGAGTGGTAATCTGAGTGGATGTTTCCCAAAAGGCACTATAATGCACTCCATTAGTGACTGGTCTCTTGGTGGAAGTGGTCCCACCAGTACTGACTACCTGGGTCCCATCTGTGAGACAACTGGCAATCATGTGAGTTATATAGGGATTTATACCTAGTTCAGTGATCTTGTCAACAATTTATGAGTGGGGTATTGTATTGAATGTCTTAACAAGGGACCATTTTACCCTCATCCATTACCTTGGTGACCTTTTCAAAGAAATCTAACAGGTTAAGAAGTCATGACCTTCCTTTGAAAAAAACAAACTGGGATGGGTCCAGTGTCTGTAGGTTGCCAATGTCTTTGTTGATCATTTCCATGATAATTCATTCCATGGCTTTGTATATCAGATTAGTCAGACTAATGGGTCTGTAGTTTCTGGGGCTGGTTAATTGTCCACCCTTGTGAAGAGGGATAACTGTTAGAGTCCTCCACTCATGTGCTGCGTAGACTGCTTTAGGAAGCAACCCAGTATATTGCCTGGGCTGACTGACACTGGGTTTTGGCCTTAGCAAACTCCACTGTGGCCTGCTCCCTACTAATAGTTGGGGAGTGCTACTAGGGATTTCATGGGAAATAACAGGGGGACAAAGTGGTGAAGTTAGAGCTGAATTTGTCAGCCAACATATTTGTTATATCACGCTGTAAAGGTGCTACCATTTACCACCAGTCCAGCACTCTGCTGTGTGTTACCTTTAAGGTTTAGGACATAGATGTAGAAGGCCTTGTGGTTGTCTTTACCATGAGAGGCTATCTTTTCCTTGTAATTGGCCTTGTTGAATTTAATTAGTCCTCTTAATTTCCAGTTTAGTTTAAATAGTGAACATTTTGAGAGTTGTTCTTTCTGATTTTGGCCATTACTTTTTTCCTTTTTATATATACCCTGTTAAGGTCAGGATTCCACCAGTGTGGTTTGTTTTTGAGGTTTAGACTTACTTCAGGTATGTACAGTAGCCTCTGTGCAGCCATTTACATTGTTGTACAGGGTTTATGTAAACAGTTACACAAAGATTGCTGTGGACTTAGGGTTTGGAGGGGCACTAATACTATGTGGTTTCCATTAGAAACTGTTACAGGTTTTGTTAGGTTTTACAAGTTGATTTTTGTTTCAAAAGGGACTGCTTTGTGATCCAACTTTATCAATGAAGATGTGGCAGTGGGGGGTGGGGCAGTGCTGTCCCATATTGTTGAGTACTAGGTCCAGTATTTTTTGAATCTCTTATTTGAGTGTGCACTATCTGGTCAAGAGCATTTTATTAATAAAGAAAATGTTGTGCCTGCAAACTGGAGGTAGTGTATGTTTCCCAGTCTATACAGGGTTAGTTGAATTATCCCATAAATAGGGTATTTTGTTGGATAGTGAGTGCCTTCACTAGGTCTATGTATGCGTTACAGTATTCTTGGGGCACAATATAGCTATAGCTTGCTAGGATATAGTAGGGGAATTTATCTATGATGATTTTCATGCTGATGATGACTCCAGGGCATCATCCAATCTAACCAACCTAAAGGTATACTTGTTGCTAATACAGATCATGACATCTCCAACTTTAGTCCATGTCTGTGTAGCTGGTGGTCTACATATGTGGAAGGCACTGAACCTTAAACTACTGGGGTACTTTCTGTGACTTTAAGCCATGTCTTAGTAACAGCACAGATGTCTATTCTCTAGAGTGAGGAGAGCTTGTAGGGTATAGAGTTTCTTGTTAAGGTTCTTAGCACTGACAAGTAACACCTTTAGATTCCTTTGGATTTTATTTGCCAAGTCTGTAGTTTTTATGATTTGGCTTTAAGGAGATTTATAAAGTTTTAACCAATATCAGGAAGTCCAGAGGGACAGCTGCAGACCATCCTTGCTAAAGCAATGTGGTCAGTTAAGCATGTTCTCCCATTCTAACTAATACTGAATCTTACTGGAATGACACCAAAAACTAAGTCAATTTATAAAGGCAATCATTTTTTGCTCATAATGTGGCATCATCCAGGGTAAAGTTAGAATGTTGCTCAATGCAGGGCACATACCTATCTGAGACACTGATTCATAGAAATACATAATGTCTCTTTTCATATAGTCCATTGAGGTACATCTCAAGTCATTTACACCCACCACATGAGCTTTGATAATATTATACTGGTACAAGTGAGGCATTGAACTGAATGTGTGCATAACCTGGTGTAACCTGGCTTCAGGTAAGCAGCTAACCTTTTATTATTTATTTATTTATTTTATTTTACATTTGTTGACCGGGCTAGTCTAGCTGGATGCATGTCCATTTTCAGTAGAGGCCCGGGGAGAAAAGCTCCAAAAATAAAAAATAGAAATAATAATAATACATACATACTTTAAGAGTAATAACAGATAAAAATAGTAGCTGATAGAATGTGCAAAAAGTAAAAAAAAGTTATTACATAAAAAAGCAGTTGTTACAAAATAATATTTTTTTTTTTTTTTTTTATTTACAAAATAATTAGTCTTAGCAGGAATAGAATTCGCAGTAGGAATCAAGGGTATTGTACATAAGATACAATATCCATGTAAACGTACATATTCTTTATGATAACATGGTATTATGTTTGTTTAGGAAAAAAATTATAGAGTAAGGAGTAGTTGTAGTTCAGAAGGAGAGAGGTTAGTCAGGCTTAGTACAGGAGCATAGCCAGTGTTTCTTTAGGAATAGCTTTAGATTCTTTTTAAAGAGTGAAAGAGAACTTTGTGATGTTAGTTCAGTGTATAGTACATTCCATAGCTTTCATACAGAGTTAGAGTATAGGGAGTTGCCTGCTGAGTGAATGGATCTTGAAGTATTAATAAGTAGTTTATCTGAGGAGCGTAGGTTCTTTTTATTATTATTATAAGGAGTAATGAGGTTAGAGAGTATTGGGGTGTGGTTGGGTTTATACAGGGCCTTGTGAACTATGGGGAGCTGTAGAAATTTAAGCTGATTGTGAAATTCTAACCAGTCTAGTTGTTTTAGATTCAGACAGTGATGAGTTTTGAAAGGGGAGCCTGTGGCAAATCTTGCAATATTATTATAGGATGTGGCCAGTTTGTTGAGGTTGTTTTTAGAAAGGTTAGTATATATGGGGGAGGCATAAATAGAGTTGAGATTAAGTGGGTTCTGGCTGTAACAGTCCTAGCTACTGGAGTAAGAAATGGCTTAATTCTGTAAAGGGATCCCAGTTTTTTGTTCACTGATTTTATTGTGTTGTTTATATGGGTATCAAAGTTGAGGTTGTTGTCAATTGTTATTCCTAAGAGTTTAGTGGTTAGGTCAGGACAAATGATGGTGCCGTCATTTGATAAAAGTGTGAGATGTATGGGGGTGGATTTTCGGGTTGGTGTGAAAAGTAAGAGTTTATTTTTTGGGGGGTTAAGAAGGAGGCAGCGCTTTAAGAACCATTGTTCTACAGTATTGAAAGCTTTTTGGGTTAGAGTTTTAAGTTTAGTTTTAGAGGAGCCTGTACAGATAATGGTAGAGTCATCTGCATATTGAATGCAGGTGGTGTGTGGTATTGCTGCTTGTAGATCATTAATATAAATGGAGAAAAGGAGTGGACTTAGAATGGATCCCTGAGGAACACCAAGGGAGATGGGTAGATTATCAGACAGTTTATTTTGCCACAATACAGCCTGCTGGCGGTTTTCAAGATAAGATTTAAACCAATTCATGGTTAGGGGATCAAGTGAAAGGGATTTCAGTATGTGCAGGAGAAGTTGGTGATTAACCATGTCGAAGGCTTTCGATAAGTCAATGAAGACTGCTGAGGAAAGAATATTATTGTTACGGTTATTGTTGATGGTGTCTGAGAAGGACAGCAGGGCAGTGGTGGTACTGTGGAAAGGTCTGAAACCTTGTTGGCAGTTGGCAAGTAAGTCATAGTTGAGAAGGTGTGAGAGTAGTTGCTTATGGATACATTTTTCCATTATTTTTGCAAGGGGAGATAGCAGAGCTATTGGACGGAAGTTAGAATAGTCATTGGAGTGTCCCCCTTTATGTAGTGGAATGATATGGGAAATTTTCCATATAGATGGGATAGTTCCTTCATTTATGGTTCTATTGATCAGTATAGAAATGGGGAAAGTGATGGCTTTAGCTCCTTTTTGCAAGAATTCGTCAGGGAGTTGGTCAGCTGAGGGGGTGGTAGGTTTTAATTTTAGGAGAAGGGAACAAATAAAGGAAGTAGACACTGGTTGAAAATAAAATGGAGGAGGTGGGATAGTGGTTGAAGTAGGAACATTTGAGGTATCGGTTGAAAGATGGCTAACCAGATTTTTGATAGCATCAGTGGAAAAAGAATTAAAGGCATTAGCCGTTTGTAAGGGGTTGTCAGGGTTAAAGCCAAGTGGGTTGGGAGTGATTGATTGACCTGGTTGAAGGAGTTTGTTAATGCTGGTCCAAAATATTTGAGGTGCGTTGTAATAGGTTTGCTGTGTTTGAAGGAAGAAGTTCTTTTTGTCTGATAGAATGGCTTTTTTGGTATTATTTCTATGATGTTTAAAGGTTTGGTGATCTGAAGGACTTTTAGTAGTACACCATTTTGCCCAGGATTTATTTCTAAGAAGGATGTTTTGCCTAGTATTATTGGTGAGCCAAGGTGCTGGTTTAGTTTTATTTCTAACTGAGTGTGAGGGGGTGTGATGATTCAGGATTGTTAGGAATGTAGTGTTAAAGTATTCTATGGCTTCATTGAGTGGAAGATATTTTAATGGTGACCAATTACATTGTTTAAGTTCAGTTTGGAAAAGTTCTGGGTTAAAATGCTTTTTGGTGCGTATAGTTCTGTAGGAGAGAGGGAGAGTTAGGTTGGTCTTATGTCTGATAATATAGGTTACTGAATGGTCACTGATGTCATCTGGGAGGGTCCCTGATTTATACATTTGATGAGGATTATTAGTAAGTATCCAATCCAAGGT
This sequence comes from Protopterus annectens, assembly GCF_019279795.1. Classification (NCBI taxonomy): domain Eukaryota; kingdom Metazoa; phylum Chordata; order Ceratodontiformes; family Protopteridae; genus Protopterus; species Protopterus annectens. Next base: position 207,631,840 of record NC_056730.1, read on the forward strand.
ACTTTCTTTGTTGTTGGTTCTATTAGTTCTGGTGGGGGCGTTAATAGTTTGTGTGAAGCCATAAAGGTTAATATGGGTGGTAGTGTGTATATTACAGCAGGTCATCCAGTCTATATTGAAGTCTCCTAGGACTAAGGTTTCTTGTGGCAGATTGGTGGAAAGCCAGTTAAGGATATTTTCAAGTGTACTAATATTATTGCCAGGGGGAAGGTATATACAGATAATGTTTATGGTCTTATAAGAGTTGATTAGCAGTTTGGTGATAAGTATTTCAGCACTATTGTCTGATGGTGGGTTCAGGTTTAGAGTAGTAACCTGTAGCTCTGTTTTATAGAGGATAGCTACCCCTCCTCCTTTTTTGGCTGTGCGGTCAAGTCTGGTTATATCGTAACCTGGTGGGGTGATTTCATTGTCCTTAGTAGGTTTTAACCAAGTTTCAGATAAGCATAAGATATCAAATAAGTGGACATCTAAAAGGGCATGAAGTTGAGCAATTTTATTGCGAATGCTGCGAATATTGAGGTGAGCTATAGATAGTGAGTTAGGTGGTTTGGTGGTAGGGGTATTAGTTTTGTTTGGATTGCAGTTTGGAATGTTTAGGGTATAGTTTGGGCCTGGGTTTGGGTGAATGTCCCCATCTAGTAACAGGTGTTGGAGTATTATGTGTTTAGGGTGGAGAGGCTTATAGAAGAAGTCAATTGCTTTACTAGCATTTTGTTTGGTATACTTTATATTTGATAGTCTATGCTATTTGGCAAGTAGGTAGCTTGGTTTGGATATGAGGTTAAGAAATGTTTGGTGACTAAATGGTGGGGTGGAGGTTTGTTTAGAGGGAAAGAGAAGTGTAGAATATAAAGGTTGTTCGTAAGAGGTTAGGAGATAGGCAGAAATTAGTGTAGGTAAGAGAAAGAGTAAGAGGAAGATTTGTAGTGGGTGTGTGAGTGTTGATGTAGACATTGTGTATGTTACAGAAGTGTGATAGGAAAGGATAGTAAAGTATTGTAAGCTGGTAGGAGAGTAATTAGATAGGTAGGGGGTTGACACAAGAGGGGTTAAGAGTTGAGGTAAAACAAATCACAAGGGTGTGTTAAGATAATAGTGGTGAGGGGTGATAATTGTTTTGATAGTGTGATTGGTGTGAGTGAGATGTGGGTGTGGCTATAGGTGAATAAATGTAGGAGTACTGGGGCGGGTGGGAAATGGGGGCAGGGTAGGGGAGCGGAGTGAGCCCGAAGGGCGAATGGAGCGGGTAGAGACACAAGAGTGGCTTGTCAGGGTGACAATCTGTAAGGAATGAAAATATGCAGGTAAGTCTGCGAGTAATAGATTATGGAGAAATGTTGAGATGCTGGCAGGAGTATGTGTGTATGGGGAGTGGAGAGTGAATTAAAGATATAATAGTTCAAGGGGAGAAAAAAATAGTCAGTCCGAAGAGAATTGGAAAGGGAGATAAGGAAGAGCAAGTGAGAAAAGATATATATACAGAAGCTAATATAGAGGTGCCACCTAGTGGTTAGTCTCTTAACTACAGTTAAATAGGTCTCCTAAAAGTGTGTCAGGCCAGGGAGGGAGGGGAGAGGATAAGACTACTTCAGTATAGAGAAGGTATGGGCCAAAGGTACATTTAGTTTATAGAGAAAAAAGAGTGGGGGAGGGAGTTGGCTGCTGGCTAACCTAACTGTGAGGCTTGCCTACCTAGCAATATCTATATCACTTTAATCTTAATACAGATTGTCTAGAAGCTATAGCAAGACATACTTCCACTGTCTCTAATCAGGGTATGGTCTCCCAAGGAGCTGGTAGGTTAATTCCTAAGGATTAATTAGGTTTCTTAGGCGTCCAGCTGGGTATATTCAGGTCAACTAGTACAGGGAGGTACAGGGAGGTACACGAACAGAAGGCTGGTACATGTAGAAAGAGAAAAAAGAGGTAATGAGGAAAAATATATATTTGTTAGCTAGAGAGCATGCAGACAATATAAAAAGCCAGTAGCATTAAATATTACATCAGGAATTCACAGTATTCTAGTTACTTTAAAAATCTTCTTCTTGTTCAGTCTGGTGAGTGGGACACCTGTGTGTCATAGAATGAAGTCTCTTATGACAAGATCCTTTTTTTAATTTCCCCATATCTTTTGGGTTTATAATTCCATGATGGGGATGGACCCCATTCCTAAGTCAAAGTACAATTAAAGTTTGTGAAATTAGTGTTGTTTCACTGTTTGATGTCAGCCAGAAGTGCTCTTTGCAGCACCCACAATGTGCCCAGACATGACTCCTTCTGAAATTCGTATGGCATTACAAGTATTGGCAACATATCTAAATGTGATTATAGATTCTTTTTTATAAGTTCCATTATTCCTACTACTATTGTGACTGCCTGGGTAGCTTTCTTCCACATTGCTCTCATTTCTGCCTGCAAATCTTGATATTTTATGACTTTGTGTTTCTCTGCACACAAGACACTGTAGTCACTGGGTGTGGCAATTTCAATGATCAGTGCTACTTTTGCCTTCTTTTCATGGGCCACTATATCTGTTTTTCTAGCATCTGTTTTTTGAACTGTTGTTAATCGATGATCCCATGTGAAGCAAACTTTATAATTTCCTATGATGCTTTGTGGCTCATGTTTCCAGTGTTTTTCAGCCACTTCAGTACCATAATTTTTGCACAATCCCCAGTGCAACAATCCTGCCACATTATTATGCCTTTCAGTATACAGGCCTTCTGCCTTTAGTATTTCACAACCAGCAATGAGGTGTGTGACTTTTTTTAATTTGGTTTTACGAAACCTGCATTTGTCTGTTTCTCTCACATGCTCAATGGACTTTGTAAACCAATGTGTATGGAGCCCACTATCTTGGGCCACCAATATTAACTATGAACCTATGAACCTTTCATCTCTTGGTCTGACTTTTCCTCTCCTTAACCATTCCTGCATTTGTTCCTGATCAGCATGGGGTTCTTCCAGAAGTTTTTTATATGTGCAACTATGTTTATGCATTTTTTACATTTTTTGCCTTTTCATCTCGTCCATCATCTTATATTCTTTCTTTTGTATTTTGGCACATTCAGTTGCTGACTAATTTTTATCTGTTTCTGGTTTGATCTCCATTCCTGATTGATACAGATATGCTTCTGCTAGATTAAGCAAAGAAGTCATCTTAGCTTTATTCTCCTCATGTTTCAGAACTTTGACTATGTTTGGGTCTTGTGAGTTCAGCAGATATGTATGCAGTCCCACGATTGCAGATCTGTACATGTAATCAATTTCAAGGTGGCTCATCCCTCCTTCAGAATGGGGAATATATAATCTTGGTATGCACTGATTTTTATAAATCATTTGGTGAGCATGAAACATCCTTCTTGTTTTCCTTTTTAATCTATCCAGTATGTTTTGGGACCAGTCAGTCTCTCCAAAACTGTAAGTTAGGACAGGAAGATCAAATTGGTTTATAGCTTAGATTTTATTCCTAGAGGTCAATGCTGTTTTCAGGATTAATTTAAGTATTCTAAAGTATTCCTTACTAAATATTATTTGTATTTGTTTATGTTTTATTGTTGATCCTTCATCAATTCCCAAATATTTATACACTCCCTCTTGCTCAAGTTCTTTTATATCACATTCTTGTCCCACACTGATGATTTCCTGGTGCTGGAGTTTTCCTGCTTTAAAGGTAGATTTTGCACATTTATCAAGAGCAAATGGCATTCTTATGTCATCTGAAAAAGGTTTGACAACTTGCAGTTGTGCTTTCAGTTCCTCATCTGATGAACTGTACAGTTGTAAACCGACAAAGAGAAGATGAGAAGTCTTTACACTTTGTTGTTTTCTAGGAGCCAAGTTGTAACCATGGCCTAAGCTGTTAAGTAAACAGCTCAGTGGGTTAAGGGCAAGGCAGAATAGCAACGGTGACAGAGAGTCACTCTGGAATATCCTCCTTAGAATTTTTATCCCTGGGATAATAATTTGACCTTTATCATGGCTTAATTGCAAAGTGGTCTGCCACTATTTCATGGTCACTGTAATATAGTCGATCCATGTAGGTTATATCTTATACATTTTTAAGCACTCTTTTATCCATGACATGACACCCATGCAAATGGAAAATAGGTGCATGACTGAAGCATACACCAATGCACTGTATGAGTGCATACACAAGTGCATGGAATGAGCCATACCAAACAGAACCAAGCCATTCTCCTCCAAAACAAAGGAAGCCAATCTGGTAGTCCCCTACCATAAATGAACTCTACAACAGAAGGAAAAACCTGTTGCAGAAAAGGATGAAGTCCCAAGACTGGAAAAACTCCCTTGTCAGCCTCGGCAAAAAACTGAGATCCATCATCAAATCCTCTAAAGCTAGCTACAAAAATAAAATTGCTACAGATTCTAAAGACAACCACAAGGCATTCTATAGTTATTTCAAGAATCTACGTGGCAATACTCAGATCTGCTCTGAGTTACAGCACAAAGACAATACATATACAGAACCAACTTGATGTTGCCAACATATTGGCCGACAGGTTTAGTGCGAACTTTACCCCCTTTCACCCCTTAAAGGGGCTATCACAATACCTGAGGAATGCCAAGTCCCTATTATCATGGCTACACAGGTAAAAACCGCACTGTCTAAAGCCAAGAATACAGCTTCCCTGGGACATGATAATATCCCTGGTTGTGTTCTACATGAATTACAAAGTGAACTGGCACCACACTTGAGTACCCTGTTCAATCACAGCCTCATTTCAGGCTTTGTTCCGACCAAATGGTGCACTGCTATGGTCATCCCACTCCACAAAGAGGGAGTGACTACAGACCCTGGGAACTACTGCCCCATTAGCCCAATGAGTCTGAAATGTAAGACTATGGAGCGCATCATCATGGACCTTATAAATAAGGGCATAGGGAATCTCCAAACTCTGGACCCCATGCAGTCTGGGTTTGTGAAAGGTAGATCATGCCTGCTCAACCTGATAGACTTCTTCAAGTCTATCACCAGAGCTGTGGATGAGGGCAAGGTAGTTCACCCAGCCTACCTAGATCTTGCCATGGCCTTTGACACCATCCCTCACTCAGGAATCATAGATAGACTCACAAACTAGGCATAAACCCCTATGTCATAAGATGGGTTGCCAACTGGCTCACTGATAGAACCCACACTGTGAAAGTAGCGGACTCTCAATCTGACTACTGACCAGTTACAATTGGTGCCCACAGGGATCGGTCCTAGGTCCTCTCCTGTTTGGCATCTACTTCTCTGAGGTTCAAGCCAACACAAAGGGACTCTGGCTGACCAAGTTCGCAGATGATTGCAAACTGGGAGCCATTATTGATTCTCCAACTGATGTAGACATTCTACAAAAAGGCCTCACTGACACCAATGACTGGTACTAGAACTATGGCCGCTCAATGCCAAAAAGTGCATTGTCATTCCCTTTGGGAAAAATTCAGTGCCCATGAACTACCACATAGCCGGTAGTCCACTAAACACCAAAGGTGTGATAAGAGCCATGTGGACACAGGTTGACAGCAACCTCTCCTTTGATAACCACATTGTCATTGTAGTCAGAAAGTCCTTCTATGTGGCACATCTCATTACAAAAGGTTTCTCACCCAGGAAGAAAGAGGTCATAATCCCTCTCTACTCATCCCTCATTAGATCTATTGTAGAATACAACTCCTCATTTGGTATGGACCACACTAGACACCTGCAACAACTGGAAAGGTGACAAAAATACCTTACTAAGAGGATCTTAGGCCTTAGACATATGCCCTATATGGGCAGACTCAAAAAACTCCAGCTATACTCTGTCTCTTATCGCCTGCTTAGAGACGATCTCTGCTTGACCTACAAAGCCATGTCCGACCCAGAGCTGCTAGATATGCTACACCTAAAGAGATCCCAATCCCTCCATGCCACATGCTCCAGGGACCTAAACCTCATTACCACACTAAACAGAACATGCTGGAGGGACAGGTTCCTAACCCAGAGACTTACCATACTCTGGAACAAATTTCCCATTCACGTCAAGCAGAGCACTTCACTGGCCCTCTTTAAGAGAAATCTTGACGAGTGGATGGGCAATAGGAAGTTCACCCCAGGGATCACATCAGTGGTCTTGCTGGACAGGGGCACTGGGAACTAACTCTGGGTGGCATGATGCCAGGGAATCTTCTTGGGCTAGGCTTATATAGGATCCAGGGCCATTAGCCTAGTACATACCTACACACACCTGTACTATCAAATGCTATTTTGTAGTCAAGTCCATGCCATACTTAGATTCTACCCCTCTTTACAGTTCTCCACTATGACATTATTTAACAACAAACAATCCTTTGTTCCATATGCCTTTCTATTATTGCCCTTTTGTTCTACTGCCAGAATTAAGTGTTCTTCTAAATGACTATAAATGCTGTTGGCATCAATTCCCATGTATAGTTTATACATCGTCGGAAGGCAAGTTATCAGTCTATAATTTTTAGGATAGCTTGTAGGTTCACTCTTAAGTAGGAGCATTGTTTTTCCTGTTATTAGCCAGGTTGGTGTCTGTTTGGGGTGCACATAGAAAAAGTTTTTACTCATGGCTAAATCTTTGTGCAAAGATGTTAATAGTTTTAGCCAAAAGTTTCATCTGGGCCTGGGGTTTTCCAATTAGAGGCTTTTCTTAGCTTTGTTTCAGTCTCTCTGGTTGTTACTTCATCCCATTTCATATCCAGTACCTTTAAACATATTATTTATTTTATTTCTTCTACCCATTTAGCACCTTTGCTATGTCCCACTGTATCTTCATGGATACTTCTCCAAAATGTATCTATTTCTTCTTTTTTGCTGGTCTTTCAATTCCTTTTACCTTCTTTCCCAATTCTCTATAAAGCTTTTTTAGGTCTTCAATAAATTGCTTATTTTGTACTTTTCCTTTATATTTTTCTGCATATTTTCTGCATATGTTCTAAGTTTTTCTGCTTGTGCTGAGATTTTTAGTTTGTTATTTGTGATAGTGCATGATAGATCCTGAACTGTTCTAATACTATATATTGCTTTTATCATGTCTGTCTTTATTAGTATCTTTGTTGATCTGTTACCTCTTCTGTACTCCTCTAACCTGCTAACAGTTCCTGCTTAATTGCTTTATAGTTTTCTCTGTTCGATATTTCCATGATGGTATTCGATTTCTCCCCTTCCTTTCCTTCACTAACCTGTGTTCTTGTGGTAGAAGTTGATCAGTTATTAATTTAAGTATACAGTAATATATCCTGTTTACTTCTGTTATATTACATGGATCTCTATGGACAGTCCTAATTGTTGTGTTCATTTGTTTTATCAAACTTCTGACTTTTTGAGTTTTATTGACCTTCTGCAGTCTATTTCTTTCATTGATCTTAATACTGTATGCCTATCTATGTCTATTAAATCAGACAACTCTTCTCTTAACTTGGTTTCTTCTAAACTGAGGCCACATTTTTTTGTTTTTGATTTCTTGCGGGCATTCTATAGAAGGTTATATAGCATCTTCCTGTAGCACTTTCTCTTTATTTTCCTCCTGTGCCATCTGTTGTTCTGTCATATGGGAACTCACTGGCCTATCACTCCTCAACATTGACTGCATCAGAGTTTCCACAGATTCCTGTTCCTTCCTTTGCTGTCCAACTTCAAGTTAACGTTTATACTGGTTTCCTATGGAAGGCTCTAAATTATCTTCATATGGCACCTGAACAATTGGTTCCTGTTCCACTGGTTTCCCATTAATTTTGATATCCATTGCTCTATAAGATTGTGGTGCTTTCTGAATTAGATTTTCTACACTAAATCCTTCACTTCGCGGGTACTCCATAACCTCAATTTCTATTTGTCTAACTTCTCCATTACTAATCTCCTTTTCTGTTTTTCGTCTTTGTCTTCTTATTTTTTGTAAAGTTGTTGTGAAGTTTTCCATATCTGGATTCCTTTGCCTGTACTTCTCTTCAAATATCTTTGGTGCTGCTCTTTTTGTATTGGTTAGTTTTGCTTTCTCCTTTGCATAAATATTACACTATATTAAATCTCTTTTTCTTTACCATGTCCATATTTCTTCTACAGATGTCTCCTGATCTTCCTGTTTCTCCTTACATTGGGGACTCACTCCATCATGCTGTGATGTAACCTGTATTAGACATTCTACACCAAATCCTGCACTTCACAGGCACTCCATAACTTCAACTTCTATTTTTTTAACTTCAACTTCTATTTTTTTTTAACTTCTACTTTACTAATCTTCTTTTCTACATTCCATCTTTGTAATATTATTTTTTTATTGTGAAATTTTCCAATGCTGGACGTCTTTGTATATATTTCTCTTCAAATATCTTTGGGGCTGCCTTCTTTATATTGATTATTTATTTTGGCTTTCTCCTTTGCATAAATATCGCACCATACCAAATCTCTCTTTCTTTCCCATGCCAATATTTGTTTTTTATACTTTTCAAACAGCTCTAGGTTTTGTTGTTTATATTTTCACACTTCCTCAGATGCTTCTTTTTCCAAACAGATCAAAGTTGCTTGATCTGTATACTGTTTTTCACAAATCTGTTGTATTAATGAATACATATTTTTATTTGAAGCTTCTCATGGTTTTTCTTGTTGAAGTATTTTACTTTCCTCTAATTTTTCTGATTATCATTTTGTATATCATATGTCTAGAAATTCTGGCTTTTTGCTTAATAGTAACAGTACATAATTTCTTTCTTATCCATAATAGTCCACTTTATCGTCTTTATGGCTCTTCTTTGGCCTATCAGTTTTTGTGATTTTTGTGGACTACTACTTCCTTCTACAACAGGAGAGTCATCATCCCCCTGGGCCTGGCCTGTTCCCCATTGTAAGAATGTTTCCATATTTTGAGGATTCTACACTGTCATCTTTTCCAGTCCTGGCAACAATCTGCATACCAGGATTGGGCATTTTTTTATCCTGGGTCTTGTGTACCCAGCTATCTTTTTAAATTTTTAACCTACTTCTGTCCATGATATATGCTATATAAATACAGTCTGTATATATCAGTGTCATCTTGCTGAGGTTTTGAGAAAACAGGGTCCACCTCATGAAGGTACTCACCAAGACTTGAGGATAAATTCAATTTCAGCAATGCTACCCCTTGCATGCTGACTTATCATCTCTCCATTCAGACCATGTATGAAGTGTTTACTTTCTTGTAGGCTTCATTTTTGGGATTCCATTGAGTCTGGGTATATGTGTAGTATTTGGTGTTGCTTTTGCTGTGTGCCTTAGCGATTGCTGAAGATAGGAGCTGCCGTTTGTGGTTTTAGGAAGTCTTTAAGGTTTGGGAAGAATGTTTTTTAGTGCCTCCTCATAAGATAGTCTATGTGTTTGGTGGACACAATGTGTGGCAGATACAGTATGTGTGTTCTTGTCAACCTTCCTTGCAAGTGAGATTTTTGCCTCCAAGGAAATTGTGTATGTACATAATCTGGGCATCAGACCACAAGTGATTGCCAGACAACTAAATGAGTATGCATATTCTACATTTGAAACTCTGTTGACCTGTACAATTAGCTCATGTAGCTTTGACCTAATGAATTGTTAGCTAAAGAGAGACAGACGGGGTTCAGTCCAAAACAGCAGAAAATATGTCTGATATGTATTTTACAATTCAGCATATACTGGCTGTAGTAATACCTTAAAATAACATGTAATCAGACTCAGATCCAATACACATTTAAGTAATTGTTGTCCAGAATCCATTTGTAAAATAAATACACTTTTTGTAGAATGTTTTTAGTTGTGAGAACTAGGGAAATGATAGCATTAGTTGCCGCTAATTTATAGCGTGACAGTTTCACATCTGGATGTAAATAATGTTAAAATTTATATGGAATGTGCAATAACTGTGGCATTAACAACACAGAATATTTATGACATTTCTTCTTTTCTGTCTCCCATCCACACTCTTTGTCACTACAATTTCTGTTTATATTTATTTATTTTTATCTTTCATTACATTCCAACATTCATTCCTGCTTCATCATGACCACTAGAACAGGGAGTTAGACTGGCAAAAAAATCTCCTACCAGCATCCTCCCACAGGTGGTTGCAGTGGCACCACCACTAGGAGCACAGATACCTAGTACTTCTGAGTCACAACCTGTCAGCATTATCTCTACAACACCTGCACTACCTGCACCATCTACATCAAGTAGCTCTGCCCCAGGGGCTAGTAAAGTGTACTCGCTGGGAGTAATGGAGGTAGCAATTATGTCACCTACCAAGAGATGACAGGGCTGTTGGAGGAGAATATGGAGAGGGGCCTTGGTCACTGCACAGGCTGTATGGAAAGAATCCTGTAGCATATTGCCAGATCACTTCCCCATCCAGCACTGCCCTGGGTGTCTGTTACAGGATACAGTGGTGACACTTCTGAGGGAAGACTATTCCCACTGTGTTCATGCTAGACAGAGATGTGTCTTGAAAATCCCATACCAAACCCCAATAGTGGTGTCCTCCTCCCTCTTGTGTCTATTATCATCCTTTGTTGGTCTTGTATGTCCTGTATGGTTGTATGGTTGATATCTCACATATCTACCACTATTATTCCTTCATACCTTCTCCAATGTTCCTTTCTCTCTGTTTAAATAAATGAGAGGGGCATCTGTCCCACACACACAAAAAAATTAAAACTCATACATAACTCTCCACTTCCCTTCCACTATCTGTGTGTATTACACACCTAAGTTGGTCAAATTGGTCACACAGCAGTATTAAGTTGTCTTCATACATCATTTATGATGTAAGTATCCAAATTTAACAAAGTTTTTATACACATATAATCTTAGCTTGACAGGTAGTGGATAGATACGTTCTTCTCCTACCACCATCTTAGTTATTCCCTAATTACTCCTCAAGTGTCCTACCTTCTGCTTGCTCCTGTTTTCTATAATTGTTCTTTAAACCTGATTTCACATGTTTAATATGGTCAAAAGATGGATTTAAACACAGCACACTTGGCAGAAAATGACCTATAAACAGAAGTTTATGTTTCTTTCCTCAACACTTGGCATCAAAGCAAAGCCTACAGTTAGTTCTTGCCCTAAAACTCAAAAAATTATTATGCATGTACTAATACTTTGCTGTTGGTCATGCAACTAAGGTTGGCATCATTGAGCATCACTAAGCGATTATGACTGAATTAATATAATGTCAGTGGCCTCTGTTACTTGTATATGCTTTACTGGCTTGTTACATTCCTGATACGAGGAGTCTTTTCATGTGTACTTGGTACTGTGCTGTATGTAACTGAGGGGGGATTCTCTTCCATTTTCCAGGGTTGCTGTGTGCTCCATTCAATTTGTACAATTACAAACATATCTGAATACTGGTATTAATGACTGCATAAATATCAGCGTCATGTATGCCTTGTTATTAACCTACACATCATGAACACATAACAGAGAGTTTTCACTGATGCACACATAATCACAATACTTGCTTTCAATAATGCACAATGCAGTGATATTGAGGTTAATCAGGAATGCATGGTTGGCACTCCACTGTGTCACAGCTGTCACTATCAACCAGTGCCTTACTATGCAGTCTCCCCTAACATCACTTTTGTGATGGCCATTCTGCATAATTCTTTCACCTGTGACTTGTCAGACACATGTCAGGACAAGAGCCTCTGTGACTTCACCTATGACAGCTTTCATGTGGAACATATCACTTATTCCATCATAGGTTAATAGGTTCATAGGTTGGTACTAGGCTATTGGCCCTAGGGCCTATACAAGCCTAGCCATAACAATTCCCTGGCTATTTCTTCCCACAGTATTTACTTCCCTGGACCCCTGTCTAGCAGGGTGACTGACGTGATCCCTGGGGTGAATTTCCTATCTCCCATCCAGTCATCAAGGTTCCTTTTGAAGAGGGCCAAAGAGGCGCTCTGCCTGACATGTATGGGCAGTCTATTCCACAGTCTGGGGAGTCTCTGGGTCAGGAACTTATTCCTCCAGCATGTTTTGTTCATTATGATGGCAAGGTTTAGATCCCTGGAGCGTGTGTCCAAAATTTCTGGGTTTGACATGGCCTTGTATGTTAAGCAGAGATCGCATCTGAGTAGATGGTATGCGACAGAGTACAGGTGGAGTTTTTTTAGATGGTCACCATAGGGCATCTGCTTTAGGCCTGTGATTCTTTTAGTGAGGTATTTCTGTGGCCTTTCCAGTTGTTGCAGATGTCTTGAGAGGTACATACCAAACAGGGTGTTGTATTCTATAATGGGTCTAATGAGGGATGAGTATAATGGAACAATGACCTCCTTTTTTCTGGATGAAAAGCCCTTAGTGATGAGGTGTGCCACATAGAAGGATTTCCTGACTGTTGTGGTGATGTGGTTATCGATGGTGAGACCATTGTCCACGTGTGTCCCTAAGTTTCTTATCACACTCTCAGTGTTTAGTGTACTGCCACCTATGTGGCAATTCATAGGTACATGTTTTTTCCCCAAGGGGATAACTATACATTTCTTGGCATTGAGCTTGAGCCCATGGTTCTGGCATCAAGCATCTGTTTCTGTAAGGCCTTTTTGTAGAATATCCACATCATTTGGGGATTCAATAATGGCTCCCAGTTTGCAGTCATCTGCAAACTTTGTGAGCCAGAGCCCCTTAGTGTTGGCCTGTACTTCAGAGAAGTAGATGCCAAACAAGAGCGGTCCCAGAAGTGAACCCTGAGGTACTCCACTTGTCACTTGTCTGGAGCTGGCTGAATGACTTCCATTACAGTAATGTGTACTTAGCATCTACCATGAGAATCCATGACGTAACAAATGTATCCCTTCACAGACATGGATATAACACTTTCGAATACCACAACAAATTACTCTTACTATTTCACCATTGCCAAACACATAGCATCAAGGATCACCAGCGACCAAACTTAACTAATGGTATCCAATACTTTACATCCTATGATGAACACTGATGACAATTTGCATTTGGCCACATTCTTATGGTGCTCCTCACACTAATGTCCTTATCAAGGCTGTATGACAACAAACACTGCTGATAAGAGTATGAGGAGATGGTTATTTTTATAACAGACTCAGTGGTTTAATGTACTCCTGTGGTTTTAATGCTTAAATTATCAGTACAGTATGTTGTAAATTCTGGTTCACATATTGCTGGTGTCTGTTTCACAAAACCCATTGTTTAAATCTGGCAGTGTGTACTTTGTATGAATGTTTACAACAGCAAGTGATAACAGGCAATACTTTCTTACTCAACAGATATGATGTGTACAGTTCTACTTACTGATAACATTTACACGTGGAAAGTTTTGATCCTCAGTCATTGGGCTGTCTTTTGAGGGTGTGCCTATGCATTACAATACACTGCTCAAGTTGACGATTTAACTGTTTACTTTCTGAAGTCAGTTCACAAGTCTAAAGAAGAGAGAGAGACTGAAGTAGGTAGGTGTTTGTATCTTGCAATACGTGCCTTGTAGTATGTAAGAAAATGTAAGTAGGCAGGACTGGCTTACTCAAAAGATATGATGCATGCAATTCTACTTAGTGGTAACACATCAGCTTTATTCTGCCTTGCCTTTGTTCTGACACATCCTAACAAATTGTTGACCCTTTTTCTGCACTGTGTCAATATTTGATCCCTTCCCTCAATATTTATATCCATAACTACATGGTTCCACACATTTGCTATCTCGGCTTGTTTTGCCTTTTTTTCTGAAAAATGTGCTTGCCATATGTCCTGTGAGTCCCCATGAGGATTCTGTTCTCCTTAGAACTGAAATTGTTTTTCGACTGTCTGAATCCTCACTGCTCCTTCATATATCCACCTGAAACAAAATAGAGGAGTACCCAAAGTGAAGCTTGATTTACAAAAAGGAATTCCATTCATCACTCCTGCAGTAAAACATCCTTGCATTCCTTACACCTAAGTCCCTTTCCAAACCATGCCTGTAACACCATAAAAAAGAAACCTTAAAATCTAGGTTCAAAACAAAATCATACTATCATTAGTATGAGGACTAAGTACAACAATAATTCCAGTCAGTTATTCTGACACAGGATGACTTTCATATAAATAAAGTACAGCAAACTTCAAAACTGAAGAACATCCTGTTAAGCTTTTGTACCAATATCGTGTACAGCGTAATTAACAAACGAAATAAGTATCGCAAGCATTTATCATTTCCAGTATGAGCATATGTTTATTAAAACTATATGTACATAAAATAAAATGTCTGGTGATCTTTCTCTTTACATTTCCTAATACTTTACTTATCCATGAATGCACACCTGTATTAAATGACACTTAAAATTTATACCTCCTTTCATTAGCATTCTTGTCACTAGCATCAACGTACTTCAATTGCATTTAATATTCACTTCATGGTTAAAAAGAAGATGGTCTTGACAGTAACTGATCAATTAAAATAAATTTACATTTCTTGCCAATAACTTGTAAGCAGTGGCACAGGTACAGTTTGTGCCCTGTCTTTGAGTTTGTCACCCTTCCCCCCTCACAAAATCATGGTCAAATGGGCCCCACAGCCACTCCAGTGTCCCATTACTTGGCTATTTCTCCCCATTTACCATAACCACTAATGTGCATACTGCTTTATGATTTAATTCTACAATGATTATTTAGATTTCATTTAAAAGTTTTATTTTAAATTCTATAGCACAAACACCAATAGACATCTGCTAAACAAAGCAATACAGTCTCACAATGAAAACATGCTTAGCATTAAAACTTCTCTACCCTTGAAACTTACATTCATTGAAACAGCATTGAAACCCACATTCAAAGAAAATGTATCTGGCCAGTGGCAGATAAAGTTTATCTTTGGGCTTTTTTCAAATCATAGGCCCCTTGCACACATTATGACCATGCAAACATACATGTGTTCTTTGATTCACCTTCCTGATTGTATTAAATTATATTCCTTGCATAATACAACACAATTGTTTAAGCGTGTTTTAAATATATTGTTTTGAACGATTTTACAGTAAGCAATGAAACAAATGTATGAACCAATAATAACAAAACTGCCCAATTCAGGGCATTTCCATCATAAAGGTCTACTCAAACGTCTATTATTGCAATCCACCAATATCAGTAAATATGCACAATCTCTGCAGAAGTAAAAGTCATCTAAATAATTCCACATTAAAGAGATCTGTAACTAATGAAGAGGTTGCTGTTAGAAAACAATTTTATATTTCATTGTTTCATCTACAAATAAAGTGCCCATTGCCCTTGAAGAATAAATTCCCTATGTTACATTAAAAATTATAAGCTAGTAATATTTCAACAGGGAATGGATGACAAACTGATAAGTTCATAGTAACAAGGTACCTCCTCCAAAGGAGAACATTCTCAGGACTGCAGCATCCACCCCCTTTAAAGTACAACACAGTACATCATCAGCAATCCATATACCTAATATGGGAATAGAATCCACAGCCATCTGCATCAAAAGCAAGTATACTACCTGTTGTACTACTAAAAATGCAAACTGATTTGCCATAAGCAGCACTAAACTTCTCTTCCCCAGAAGCTCTCAGCTACTTGTAAAATTCACTTGACACTCAACTATATCTCTCAACTTTGCAGCACAAGAAATCTGGAAAAAGACAAAGATTATTAGGGAGGGGGAACAAAGGACCAAAACCAGGGACCTATTTTAAACACTGCTTCTATAATCTTAGAAAGTTGCTAGAATAAAATATTTTGTGTTACCATGCATTTCCTGGAAGATAGGAAGACTGAAATTTAAATGGTTATCATTATGTAATGACTTCAGTTCTCACTGATTTGCCAGAAAAAAAACATAAATTTTAAGAGGAACAGACTAAAACTATGAGCCAAACATTCCAATCTGTGAAAATCTGGGCACTTGAGAGCTATGGACTCAACTCTTTGACTCACAAGTGGTGGCATGGGTAAACAAGTGGTGGTATGGGTAGAGAAGTCAGGCTCTTGTTTCTTGTACCACATGGCAGCACACACACACACACACACACCACACACTTGAATGTGAACACGGCAGCACACACACACACACACACACACACACACACACACACACACACACACACACACACACACACACACACAGACACATACAGACACCACACACTTGAATGTGAACATGGCAGCATACACCACACACTTGAACGTGAACACTTCAGCATCAAGAAGCAGCTACACATACTTGAACGTGGACATGACAGCAGCAAGAAGCAACTACACATACCACTCTTGGACAGCAGCATAATTCTGGCAGCAAAATGCTACTGTAAAATCACACACACACACACACACACACACACACACACACACACACACACACACACACACACACACACACACAGACACACACAATTGAGCAGCAGCAATAAGAAGCTGCTCCCTTACTTGAAACAAGAAACAATAAAAAGCAGCCCTTACTTGAAGCAGGAATAATTCCTGCAGCAAAATGCTGTACTGTAAAATTGCACGTGCATGTGGATAGGAAGGACAGGATGTCTGTGCAGCAATGCATGCACACACACATACATGATGCGACTGGAGTTGCTACCTGACCATTCTTAAAGAAGAACAATGCCTTAAAAAACATTTTTGTAATTAAACTATTACAATTAAATGTTAACAGTCCCAAAAGTGCCACCTGGGGTGGACCACCCCTCTTGCCCCCCCCCCCCAGCTATGCCACTTCTTATAAGTGTAAACTTCTTTTTAACTTAATTTAAATAGTTTGCACTGTTCTGTACTATCTGTCACTTAACTCAGCTACCAGCAGCTAAATATGGTGGCTTTGCCATTACTGATAAAAATCCATGTCCATTTACATTTTTTCAAACAAATGAAGCTCAGCTGCACTGATTGATATGAACCACTGTAATACATGATAGTTTATCTGGTCTCAAAGATGTAGATACAGTTTGGTTGCCTACAGATGAGCTTGCTCTCAGCTATAACGGCCTCGAGAGCATGTGGCAAAATATAGCATGTCTCCATTATACTGAATTAACCCACATCATTTAAAAAGAAATCAGGACTAAGACAATATTTAGATTGGAGTTAAATGAAACCTAATCCTTAGTCATCCAGCAGAATATGCAACACCTTATCACTTCCTCACAGTGAGTTACTTTGAGTCAAGTTATATAACACCAAATACACATTTTATTAAAGCATTTCAGTTATAAAATAGCTATTATGAAATGGCATCTCAAGCACTACTTCAAAAGTCATGCATCCATAACTTAATAGTGCATGATCTTAATGACATTGCGGGATTCTGGTATAAACATTACTATGGTTATGAAAATACACATGTAAGCACATAACAAATTTACAGATTGATCACTGATTCCCTTGCCATATCAATAACATCTATACATATTCATTACAAAATAAACCTCCATGTAATTGCTTCAATACAATCAGTAAAACAGACTTGTAACTACTAATCATGGGTAAGGTACAGTCATATCATACCTCAGAGGGTGTGGTTTCCACCCTATGAACCTCTGCCCTCATTTTGGTTTTGACATTTCTAATAAGGGTAGCATCTGTTAAGGCATGAGACACAATCTAAGCTGGTCCAACAAGGAGAATAGGACCATAGTCTACCTCTTGCAGGATTCATACCTACAGAAACATGAAAATGTGGTGGCTGACACTAAGTGGAAGAAAACTGACATCAGTCAGGAATTCGGCGACAATCTGTCTTCTCTGTTAGAAATCATTTGCTCTGTCCACAGTGTCAGCACAGGTATGTCAACCTGCACAGATGGAGGACCAACCAGCAGGCTGACTGGGTTTTGCAAGTTCAAGTTAGAAAGCCATAGTTCTCCAGTAAGTACTTTCAAACTTTCCTTTTTCCTCTTAATTTGTATAGGTTTGAAAATAGTGGTAGAGTAGGAATGTAAAGGTATAGTTATTTGCAAGAAGAAATGTATGTGTGAATGCAAAGATGTATGCATATGCATTGTGATGACAGGAAGTACTGACAACCATGCCAGGAAAAATAGGGCATTGGATTTGTAATATATGCCAAGCACAGCTAGCTGGAATTTTGTAAATAATTATATGTCATTTGCTATTCAAACTGATTTGTACAGATACTTATGCTGAAAATATATTTGTGAAGTTTGCTGTGTTAAAACGCATCAGCAGTGTGCCCTACTGGAAGGAAAAGAACAGTACATGCATTATTGTAACTGAGTTAAATGCATATATGAACATGAAGAGGTTAATCTTAATCCACCTGACTTCGCAAAATATATCTGAAATTAAATTACTTTATGGGTTAAGTTATAAAGATGTTATCCCACAGATTTAAATGGAGCCAGAGAGGCAATGTCTGGGCTAGAGAATAGTTGGTAACTCTTGTAGGAAGAGTGAAATGGTTTTATAGTTTTATGACTTCCAGCAGTTGCACCATATCTGATCAAAGATCTATCTGTGTGCATTGTAGCACATAGGTGATAAACCCTGGTAGCTTCTGGTGATGGTGGGATTGTGCAGGAAACAATCAGATGACCAGATGTATGTGATGTCATTCTGTACAGAAATAATGTTTTAATATTAGTAGAGGACACTGACGTCTCAGCAGCATTCGGCATTCTGCCTTGCATCTGTCAAAAAAGACCACTCATCCACATCATTTTGCCTTGTGGTAGTAAATAACTTAACTAGGAACAGTAATTCTTTTACATTAGTCAGGAAAAACATAGTGAAATTGGAAGAAATGTTTTTTCTGGAACTGTGAAACTTTCCATCAGGGTTATTTTTAATATTCCCAATAAGACCTCTCAACCGTCCCGAATAACTCGGTTTTTACTGAGTTTTGGGGTCCCAATAATGGGTGCCATAATTCCCAAGTGGCACCCTATAATTTCCGATTTTTCGGATCTATTTTTTAAATTTTCGCGCTTTCAGAGGTGACGTAATCACATGCGCGATGATGTCAGCTCCATCAGCTTTCCGCACATCTGTTTGAACAGGACTGCCATTTCTATCAAAGATTTATCCATGCTCACGTCTAAAATTTACTTCTGCCGGTCAGGCAGAACACAGGATTTACTTTACTTTCTGCCATTCGGGCAGAGGACTGCCAGAGCAGTGCTATTTTTCACTTTACATGCACTTGTCGGTTTGTAGATTTTGAAGCATTTCACATAACTGAGCTTCAATAATTTCATGCTTTTGCATTTGTTAAAGTGAATGAATGTGTGCATCAGTGACATCAGCAGACAAGAGAAAGGGTTATGTCGGAAGTAACATAAAACAGTAAGTAACACTTTAGTGTTAAGGCACTGCTTACATTTTCTACACTCCTGTTTTGGGAGTTATTTCATAGCAGGCATAGTCGTGCAGTAGTACATTCCACAAACTACTTTCAAAAATGAGATTACTGTGAAAACAGCTGGAAGCGGTTAGTTTATATATAAACATAATGTACAAAATAATTTTGTGGTTATGCGGTACACAATAACATTTGCCTGAAATGTCTTACTAACATTAAGTAAACTATATTATTTAATGTTTAAACATACGACATGGCAATAAGCACACTGAAGTTCTTGCATATCAGCACGTCCAGACTTGGAAACTAAACAAATACTGATAAACGGCTGCAGAGTACAGCATTCATTCCCTGATCGTCTTTTCTCCAGTAAAAAATGTAAACAGTGAATACTGAAATCCTATAAGACAAAAACAGCACCACTAGCTTGCTTTACTTATTTAACGGATCGGCTGTAGGCTACGTTTATTAAGTGATTACTGTTACTATGCTTTTGAGTCTGCTTTTGTTTCACTTTCGTTTCACTTATTTAATGGCTGAGATGAGGACAAACAGCAGCAGCTTTACTTATTTAATGGCTGCAACTGCAAGCATATTGCATTTGTTTGTGTAAGCTCAACTCAAATATGTTTCAAGAGCAGATTGTTTTTTCTGTAGAGGTTTGTTTCTCATGCATAAGTGTAGGATAACAATAATTTGCTTAAAAAAATCAATGCTGTGCATAATTTTAAATAAGTTTAGACAGAAGACTCCTTTCACTTCAGCAGTTTATTTTCTTGTATGAATGAATGTGTTACACTGGGGTGAAGGGAAGGCTGTCAAACAAAACAACATACACAAAAGCAAGATTTGAATCGTGTTAAAGATAAAAGTTCCTCGCATATGTAAGTTAATTTCCTGCATGTATATGAATAAGAGGAAATTGGTTTTATGTCTTACCAACAGCAAATAAATACAATACAATCAAGGTACATAATGTAAGAAAGTCTCAGGGGAAAAATACTGTTACTATGGAAGGCAACCTTGTTCAAGTGTGAAATGTCTTTGTCTACACAGTTATCAGATTTAAATAAATAAATTAACCCTGACTATCACTAAGCCTTCACAATTGTATTAGTGGGATGCAAATGTGAAAAAGGGGAGTTTCTTTCTTTCTTTAACCATCCCTCTCAAAAAAAATCAAGGTGCACAGTTTAAAGAAATTAACAACATTTCAGCCACTCCTAAGCATTGTACCAAGGGAACTGAAAGCAAAGGCATGCAGCACAAACTTAAAATTGAAAAGTAGAAGTGTTTGTATATTTCTCCTGGCAGTCCATATCCTAGCCACCTCCCCCACCTTTAAACAGGACATCACCTATGCGTTCAGGACCTTCACATTTGTGCACTTATGACAGAGCTTTTAACAGTTCACTTAAACCATTGTAAGGCATGCTTATTTGTTCAATGAGATTTCCTTTGCCTGGATTAAGAAACAACTGGGCTCCCATGGGATTTACTCCTGGAAAGCTCTTCATTATTTTAACAGCTGCAGGAGAAACTTTGCTTTTGTTTATATATTGGCTGCAGGCAGGAGAGCTTTACTTAACAGAGAAATTGTGCTTTCGTTTTCCTTTTACTTTAACAGTTGCAGGAGAAAATGTGCTTTCATTTATATATTGACTTGCAGGCAGGAGAAAGTCACTGTACTTTATTTAACAGAGAAACTGTGCTTTCATTTTTTTTTTACTGCTTAGGAGGAACTGTGCTTTTATGTGCATATTGGCTTGCAGGCAAGAAAAGTATGTGCTTTACTTATTTAACAGAAACTGTGCTTTCTTTTTAATTTAATGGTTGCAGGAGAAAGAGTGTGTGTGGCAGAATGTCTGGAATGTTTGGCTCATACTTTTGGTCTGTTGTCTGTTCCTCTGTGGTTTTCGGGCAAATCCAGTAAGAACTGAATTCACTAAATAATGATAGCCATTTAAGTTTCAGTCTTCCTACCTTTCAGGAAACACATGGTAACACATTTTATTCTAGCAACTTTTCTAAGATTATACAAGCAATGTTTAAAATGTGTCCCTGGTTTTGGATTGTGTCCCACCCCCCACCCCCATAAATTTTGGCTTTTTCCAGATTTCTTGTGCTGCATAGGACTTCAGGGGGAGAGAAGTTTAGTGCTGCTTATGGCTTATGCCAAGTCTGTTTGTGGTGTTAGTAGTGCAACAGGTACAATACTTGCTTTTGATACAGAAGGATATGGGTTCTCCTCCCACAGTATGTAGATGAATTGCTGATACTGTACTGTGCTGTAGCAGTAACCACTTCATTAGTTACAGATATATTACTATTTACATATTTACTAATACTGGTGGATTGTAGAAGTTACTGAGACTTTTATGATGGAAATGTTCTGAACTGGGCAGTTCTGTCATTATTGCTTCATGCATTTTCTTTCATTGCTTACAGTAAAAATGTTCAAAACGTGTATCAAAAAACACATGCATGTTTTGTGTGCAAGAGGCCTATGATTTGAAAACAGCCCAAAGGTAGTCTTTATCCATCACTGGCCAGACCAGACGCCAGATGCATTTTCATTGAATGTAGGTTTCAATACTGTTTTAATGAATGTGAGTTTCAAGGGCGGAAAAGTTTTAATGCTAAGTCTATTTTCATTGTGAGACTGTATTGCTTTGTTTAGCTGATGTCTATTAGTGTTTGTGCATTGTGATGTAAAATGTAAAAATAAAATCCAAATAATCATTGTAGAAGTAAAGCAGTATGCACAGTAGTGTTTATGGTAAATGGGGAGTAATAGCCAGGTAATGGGACATTGGAATGGCTGCAGGAAGACTCTGGTGCCATATTTTGGTTGTCTGTTCTTCAGTTTGCATTTGAAAGTTGGTATCCCACAGTTCCATTGAAATGGGTGGGGGTTACATAATTATGTATGAAAAAATTATGTTAATCAGTGTACAGATTTGTACCTATTTTTCATGGGCCTTGTCCAGATTTTTGATGATTCCAGGTTGAGAGGTATGTTCCTAATGCTGAAACTCTGGTGTTTACTGTAAATAGATATTTAGTATTTTCTTGTTCTTTTATTATTTATTATTAAATATATTTAAACTGTTCACTGTGGCTGGTCCTTTTAGAAAATATTTAAGCTTTGACTGTATTTGCATATATTTATTTGGTGATAACTCTGGCCACTCCTGAATGCATAGCTGTTTGGTCAACATCACCATTTTTATTAATATTAATTTCACTCAGTATAATTGGCTACCCAGGCAAGAGCTTTCAGTAGCTGGCTTTGTAGTGCCCGGTGGTGGTGATAACTTCCTTATAGTTTTGGTAGAAGGGGCAAAGCTAGTAAATCTGTGCCAGATTTCCCAGTTTTGCATGTGTGTGTGTGTGTGTGTGTGTGTGTGTGTGTGTGTGTGTGTGCGTTTGTAAATCAAATCACAAAGAGTATGTGTGTGTCAGCTATTTGCAGCAGGGACATGAAGCACTGGTTTCACACAGAGAGAGGTGGTGGACTTGGCTTGGGCACTCGCTGAGGACCCAACTCTGTAGCTATACCAGCTACAGCAGTGGGGAGTCTTACTGGTGACCTGGAGGGAGACAGACGAATCCAGACCCTGGCATGAGTGTGTGCCCTGTGTGCTCTTAAGGAAAATTGTGTTCGATGCAGAGAGGTCTGGATTTGGAAATACTAAGTGCATCCATTTGTATTATAAGTGAACGTACATCTCCAGTGTCAGCGGTGAGGATTCAGGCTCCTTGATTGCTGATGTGGGGACATATATATATATATATATATATATCTATATATATATATATATATATATATATGTGTGTGTGTGTGTGTGTTTGTGTGTATATATCTATACATATATATATATATATATATATATATATATATATATATATATACACATGTATATATATATATATATATATATATATATATATATATATATATCTATATCTATATCTATATATATATATATATATATATATATATATATATATATATCTACAGGTATATATAGGTGGAGGAATAGGTGGAGTTGAAGAAGAGTGGCAGCGCCTAAAAACAGCATGCGTTAGGACTACAGAAAAGATATGTGACCGAGCCAGGTATGGAAATAAGGTACATAATGAAAGCTGGTGGTGGAATGCAGAAGTGCAGGAAGTAATCAAAAGAAAGAAGGAGTGCAGGAAGAAGTGGGAGATTGAAAAGGCTGATCAAGCTAGGAAGGACTACTGGTTGGCTAACAAAGAAACTAAGAAAGAAATTGCAATAGCAAAGAATAGGGCATCAGAGGCACTCTATCAGCTTCTGGAACGTGACTCAGTAAGGGGCACAAAGAAACTATACCAGGTTGCAAAGCAAAGACAGAAAGATAAAGAAGATAGTCAGACATCCTTCATAAGGGATTCCAGCAACAACCTGCTTACCAGCCCACAGGACATCAAAGGCAGATGGAAGGAGTATTTCCAGCAGCTTCTGAATGAAGAAAACCACAAAGAAGCGGTACTGCCCCAGAAACAGCCTACAATGAGAGTAGAAGAGGAGCCCAGCTTAGAAGAAGTAAGAGCAGCACTAAGGAAAATGAAGCCAGGGAAAGCAGCAGGCTCAGATGAGGTCACAGCAGATATGATAAAGATGCTGGGTGAGCTAGGGGAGAAATGGCTCCTGAGGGTACTAATTGCAGTGTGGAGAGAAAGGCGTATTCCAGATGACTGGAGAATAAGCATACTCATGCCAGTGTACAAGAACAAAGGGGACATCCACAACTGTGGACAGTACAGAGGCATCAAACTTCTACCACAGTGCATGAAAGTTCTAGAGAGGGTGATTGATAAACGGATACGCAGAATAGTAGAATGTAAGATGGGAGATGAACAGTTCAGATTCAGATCAGGATGCAGCACAATTGACCTGATGTTTGCATTGAGACAGATACTTGAGAAGAAACTAGAGAAGAGGAGAGAGTCAAACTGGGCTTTCCTAGACTTGGTTCCTGTTTTCTCCATTTTCCTTGTTTGGTCAAGGGGTAGTTTCTTTACTCACTAGTGGGAGTAGGGAGTACTGAACTGCCTGTTTGTCCTCAGAGGAGTGGTTTAAGGCAGTAACTTGTAGTTTATTGGCCATTTTGGGTCATTTCCTGTCTTTTCCAGCCCCCTGCTATAAAGCACGTTTTGGCGGGCTTTTCCAGCTATTGAGAACTCAGCACAGCTCCTCGTGGTGGCCAGCAGTGTTCCTCTAGCAGCAGAGACCAGAAAAGACTACCTTTCCAGATTTTAAGTATTTTTCTTGGCTTTTTCGACTTTTTGTGCCTTTCGACTACTGTTTCTGCTTATTTTATCAAAGTTTGCACTGTTTTTCTGTGTTTATAAGTTAAAACTGTTTACTGCACTTGCTAGTTTAAGTTTTGCCTAAAAGTTAAACTACAGGCTAATACACTCAAGTGTACTAGCTTTTGATAGCATTTAATCGAAAATCATAGTATTTATTGTGTTTTCTGCTTGTCTGTAAAAAAACTTGAAAAACAAAAAAAATATATCCTTGCTTTCCATACTTTCCTAAACTAGTGTTCCAGAGACCAGATTTTGCTGATCCCTGGGCTTTGTCTTGGTTCCTGTTTTCTCCATTTTCCTTGTTTGGTCAAGGGGTAGTTTCTTTACTCACTAGTGGGAGTAGGGAGTACTGAACTGCCTGTTTGTCCTCAGAGGAGTGGTTTAAGGCAGTAACTTGTAGTTTATTGGCCATTTTGGGTCATTTCCTGTCTTTTCCAGCCCCTGCTATAAAGCACGTTTTGGCGGGCTTTTCCAGCTATTGAGAACTCAGCACAGCTCCTCGTGGTGGCCAGCAGTGTTCCTCTAGCAGCAGAGACCAGAAAAGACTACCTTTCCAGATTTTAAGTATTTTTCTTGGCTTTTTCGACTTTTTGTGCCTTTCGACTACTGTTTCTGCTTATTTTATCAAAGTTTGCACTGTTTTTCTGTGTTTATAAGTTAAAACTGTTTACTGCACTTGCTAGTTTAAGTTTTGCCTAAAAGTTAAACTACAGGCTAATACACTCAAGTGTACTAGCTTTTGATAGCATTTAATCGAAAATCATAGCATTTATTGTGTTTTCTGCTTGTCTGTAAAAACTTGAAAAAACAAAAAAATATCCTTGCTTTCCATACTTTCCTAACTAGTGTTCCAGAGACCAGATTTTGCTGATCCCTGGGCTTTGTCTTGGTTCCTGTTTTCTCCATTTTCCTTGTTTGGTCAAGGGGTAGTTTCTTTACTCACTAGTGGGAGTAGGGAGTACTGAACTGCCTGTTTGTCCTCAGAGGAGTGGTTTAAGGCAGTAACTTGTAGTTTATTGGCCATTTTGGGTAATTTCCTGTCTTTTCCAGCCCCCTGCTATAAAGCACGTTTTGGCGGGCTTTTCCAGCTATTGAGAACTCAGCACAGCTCCTCGTGGTGGCCAGCAGTGTTCCTCTAGCAGCAGAGACCAGAAAAGACTACCTTTCCAGATTTTAAGTATTTTTCTTGGCTTTTTCGACTTTTTGTGCCTTTCGACTACTGTTTCTGCTTATTTTATCAAAGTTTGCACTGTTTTTTCTGTGTTTATAAGTTAAAACTGTTTACTGCACTTGCTAGTTTAAGTTTTGCCTAAAAGTTAAACTACAGGCTAATACACTCAAGTGTACTAGCTTTTGATAGCATTTAATCGAAAATCATAGCATTTATTGTGTTTTCTGCTTGTCTGTAAAAAAACTTGAAAAAAAAAAAAAAATATCCTTGCTTTCCATACTTTCCTAAACTAGTGTTCCAGAGACCAGATTTTGCTGATCCCTGGGCTTTGTCTTGGTTCCTGTTTTCTCCATTTTCCTTGTTTGGTCAAGGGGTAGTTTCTTTACTCACTAGTGGGAGTAGGGAGTACTGAACTGCCTGTTTGTCCTCAGAGGAGTGGTTTAAGGCAGTAACTTGTAGTTTATTGGCCATTTTGGGTCATTTCCTGTCTTTTCCAGCCACCTGCTATAAAGCACGTTTTAGCGGGCTTTTCCAGCTATTGAGAACTCAGCACAGCTCCTCGTGGTGGCCAGCAGTGTTCCTCTAGCAGCAGAGACCAGAAAAGACTACCTTTCCAGATTTTAAGTATTTTTCTTGGCTTTTTCGACTTTTTGTGCCTTTCGACTACTGTTTCTGCTTATTTTATCAAAGTTTGCACTGTTTTTCTGTGTTTATAAGTTAAAACTGTTTACTGCACTTGCTAGTTTAAGTTTTGCCTAAAAGTTAAACTACAGGCTAATACACTCAAGTGTACTAGCTTTTGATAGCATTTAATCGAAAATCATAGCATTTATTGTGTTTTCTGCTTGTCTGTAAAAACTTGAAAAAACAAAAAAATATCCTTGCTTTCCATACTTTCCTAAACTAGTGTTCCAGAGACCAGATTTTGCTGATCCCTGGGCTTTGTCTTGGTTCCTGTTTTCTCCATTTTCCTTGTTTGGTCAAGGGGTAGTTTCTTTACTCACTAGTGGGAGTAGGGAGTACTGAACTGCCTGTTTGTCCTCAGAGGAGTGGTTTAAGGCAGTAACTTGTAGTTTATTGGCCATTTTGGGTCATTTCCTGTCTTTTCCAGCCCCTGCTATAAAGCACGCTTTTGGCGGGCTTTTCCAGCTATTGAGAACTCAGCACAGCTCCTCGTGGTGGCCAGCAGTGTTCCTCTAGCAGCAGAGACCAGAAAAGACTACCTTTCCAGATTTTAAGTATTTTTCTTGGCTTTTTCGACTTTTTGTGCCTTTCGACTACTGTTTCTGCTTATTTTATCAAAGTTTGCACTGTTATTCTGTGTTTATAAGTTAAAACTGTTTACTGCACTTGCTAGTTTAAGTTTTGCCTAAAAGTTAAACTACAGGCTAATACACTCAAGTGTACTAGCTTTTGATAGCATTTAATCGAAAATCATAGCATTTATTGTGTTTTCTGCTTGTCTGTAAAAAACTTGAAAAAACAAAAAAAATATCCTTGCTTTCCATACTTTCCTAAACTAGTGTTCCAGAGACCAGATTTTGCTGATCCCTGGGCTTTGTCTTGGTTCCTGTTTTCTCCATTTTCCTTGTTTGGTCAAGGGGTAGTTTCTTTACTCACTAGTGGGAGTAGGGAGTACTGAACTGCCTGTTTGTCCTCAGAGGAGTGGTTTAAGGCAGTAACTTGTAGTTTATTGGCCATTTTGGGTCATTTCCTGTCTTTTCCAGCCCCTGCTATAAAGCACGTTTTGGCGGGCTTTTCCAGCTATTGAGAACTCAGCACAGCTCCTCGTGGTGGCCAGCAGTGTTCCTCTAGCAGCAGAGACCAGAAAAGACTACCTTTCCAGATTTTAAGTATTTTTCTTGGCTTTTTCGACTTTTTGTGCCTTTCGACTACTGTTTCTGCTTATTTTATCAAAGTTTGCACTGTTTTTTCTGTGTTTATAAGTTAAAACTGTTTACTGCACTTGCTAGTTTAAGTTTTGCCTAAAAGTTAAACTACAGGCTAATACACTCAAGTGTACTAGCTTTTGATAGCATTTAATCGAAAATCATAGCATTTATTGTGTTTTCTGCTTGTCTGTAAAATAACTTGAATACAAACAAAAAAAAATATCCTTGCTTTCCATACTTTCCTAAACTAGTGTTCCAGAGACCAGATTTTGCTGATCCCTGGGCTTTGTCTTGGTTCCTGTTTTCTCCATTTTCCTTGTTTGGTCAAGGGGTAGTTTCTTTACTCACTAGTGGGAGTAGGGAGTACTGAACTGCCTGTTTGTCCTCAGAGGAGTGGTTTAAGGCAGTAACTTGTAGTTTATTGGCCATTTTGGGTCATTTCCTGTCTTTTCCAGCCCCTGCTATAAAGCACGTTTTAGCGGGCTTTTCCAGCTATTGAGAACTCAGCACAGCTCCTCGTGGTGGCCAGCAGTGTTCCTCTAGCAGCAGAGACCAGAAAAGACTACCTTTCCAGATTTTAAGTATTTTTCTTGGCTTTTTCGACTTTTTGTGCCTTTCGACTACTGTTTCTGCTTATTTTATCAAAGTTTGCACTGTTTTTCTGTGTTTATAAGTTAAAACTGTTTACTGCACTTGCTAGTTTAAGTTTTGCCTAAAAGTTAAACTACAGGCTAATACACTCAAGTGTACTAGCTTTTGATAGCATTTAATCGAAAATCATAGCATTTATTGTGTTTTCTGCTTGTCTGTAAAAAACTTGAAAAAACAAAAAAATATCCTTGCTTTCCATACTTTCCTAACTAGTGTTCCAGAGACCAGATTTTGCTGATCCCTGGGCTTTGTCTTGGTTCCTGTTTTCTCCATTTTCCTTGTTTGGTCAAGGGGTAGTTTCTTTACTCACTAGTGGGAGTAGGGAGTACTGAACTGCCTGTTTGTCCTCAGAGGAGTGGTTTAAGGCAGTAACTTGTAGTTTATTGGCCATTTTGGGTCATTTCCTGTCTTTTCCAGCCCCTGCTATAAAGCACGTTTTGGCGGGCTTTTCCAGCTATTGAGAACTCAGCACAGCTCCTCGTGGTGGCCAGCAGTGTTCCTCTAGCAGCAGAGACCAGAAAAGACTACCTTTCCAGATTTTAAGTATTTTTCTTGGCTTTTTCGACTTTTTGTGCCTTTCGACTACTGTTTCTGCTTATTTTATCAAAGTTTGCACTGTTTTTCTGTGTTTATAAGTTAAAACTGTTTACTGCACTTGCTAGTTTAAGTTTTGCCTAAAAGTTAAACTACAGGCTAATACACTCAAGTGTACTAGCTTTTGATAGCATTTAATCGAAAATCATAGCATTTATTGTGTTTTCTGCTTGTCTGTAAAAACTTGAAAAAACAAAAAAATATCCTTGCTTTCCATACTTTCCTAAACTAGTGTTCCAGAGACCAGATTTTGCTGATCCCTGGGCTTTGTCTTGGTTCCTGTTTTCTCCATTTTCCTTGTTTGGTCAAGGGGTAGTTTCTTTACTCACTAGTGGGAGTAGGGAGTACTGAACTGCCTGTTTGTCCTCAGAGGAGTGGTTTAAGGCAGTAACGTGTAGTTTATTGGCCATTTTGGGTCATTTCCTGTCTTTTCCAGCCCCCTGCTATAAAGCACGTTTTGGCGGGCTTTTCCAGCTATTGAGAACTCAGCACAGCTCCTCGTGGTGGCCAGCAGTGTTCCTCTAGCAGCAGAGACCAGAAAAGACTACCTTTCCAGATTTTAAGTATTTTTCTTGGCTTTTTCGACT
This sequence comes from Protopterus annectens, assembly GCF_019279795.1. NCBI lineage: Eukaryota > Metazoa > Chordata > Ceratodontiformes > Protopteridae > Protopterus > Protopterus annectens. Next base: position 207,661,412 of record NC_056730.1, read on the forward strand.
TTTGTGCCTTTCGACTACTGTTTCTGCTTATTTTATCAAAGTTTGCACTGTTATTCTGTGTTTATAAGTTAAAACTGTTTACTGCACTTGCTAGTTTAAGTTTTGCCTAAAAGTTAAACTACAGGCTAATACACTCAAGTGTACTAGCTTTTGATAGCATTTAATCGAAAATCATAGCATTTATTGTGTTTTCTGCTTGTCTGTAAAAACTTGAAAAACAAAAAAAAATATCCTTGCTTTCCATACTTTCCTAAACTAGTGTTCCAGAGACCAGATTTTGCTGATCCCTGGGCTTTGTCTTGGTTCCTGTTTTCTCCATTTTCCTTGTTTGGTCAAGGGGTAGTTTCTTTACTCACTAGTGGGAGTAGGGAGTACTGAACTGCCTGTTTGTCCTCAGAGGAGTGGTTTAAGGCAGTAACTTGTAGTTTATTGGCCATTTTGGGTCATTTCCTGTCTTTTCCAGCCCCCTGCTATAAAGCACGTTTTAGCGCGATTTAGCGTGATTTAGCACGGAGTTGCCACTGTTGCACACTAGGGCAGCTCCGGTTAAGCAGGTTTAAACTATTCGGGCTACCTAAAGTCCACTCTTCAAATTTTCCCTTGAAACTACCTTCCTCGACCTATACTACTCATCTAATCAGCGTATCCTATAACTAAAAAGATCATCTCTACTTGACTCTAAGTAGACTATTCTCTATCTGTTAAACCTAGCACTTGCTCCTACAGTACTTATTACCTTGATACGGCACTCTTATAGATAGCACCCCAAAAAGGCAACCCCCATTTCTCGGTCACCCACATCCCGGAATCTTTTTAAAGTTTTTGTCTATCCTTCTAGCATGTCGAGGGATCAGTTGCTAGTGTCATCTCCTGCTCAGCTGGTGAACCTGAATATTGAGGCAATGTTACAATTGCCTCATGTACACAGACAACCCTCTCCTCCTCCCACAAAACACAAATACATGCGAGAGATGCAACTATATGGCCAAACTGGAGGCTGAGCTCTTTCAACATAGGACTGGCAAGACCAGTCAGGAGGGGAAGGTTACCACACACACTATAGACCCAGTCTCACATAGTACCATTACAACCTCAAATCATACACATAAACACACAAAGACATACTCGGAGGCTCTGATCAAAAATCTACCAAAACAGCAGAGGCCACCAAAGCAGGCACCCAAAAAACCACCACCTCAGAACACAACACCTGCAACACATAGACCTCACAGTCAGAGTGTCAAACAGTCACAGCCCTTAAGGCCAAACACAATGCCAGACACACTAGTCATTGGTGACTCCATAGTCAGACACACTGATGTCCCGCCACCAGACTGAGTAAGGAGAAGGTCACAGTAAGCTGTCTGTCGGGCGCTAGAATCCGCCACATAACGCAAGCACTCAGGTCTCTCAACAGCAGGTACAAATATGACTCAGTCATTGTCCACGCTGGTGTAAACGACCTGAGACGTACCTCCTTGGACTACATGAAAAGAGACATTGAGGAGCTCTCTGATTATGTAGCCCAGGCAGGTATGACCCTGACCTTGAGCAGTATCCTACCTTCACCAAGAATGATGCCACAATACAGAGATAAGATGATTAGCTTTAACAATTGGCTTAAACACTGGTGTCATTCAAAGGGGATCCAGTATCTGTCTGCCTGGGATGACATGCTGGACAAGCCACGCTGCCGCAAGGGACGGCTTGCACCTGTCACCCCTGGGATTCCGGATATTGGCAAAGGCTCTTGCCACCCCATAGTGCCTTTTTAGGCAAGGCTCAAATTCTAAACCTACCACCCTAGAACACAAAAAGGAAATAAACTAAGGGTAATGCTGCTCAATGCCAGAAGTCTAAATCTCAAAATGCACGCACTCGAGGCCCTTCTCAGTATGGAGAACATCGATGTCTGTGCTGTGACAGAAACCTGGTTCAAGGCTCCTGAGAGCACCCCAGCGCTATCAGGTTTTACCTCATATCATGCGTCCGCCCCAAAATCAGGAAAATACCAAGAAAGGAGGGGTATCCATATTCATCAAGGACACCCACACCTCAAGACTGGTGGCAACGCATGATGCATCGGAGACCATCCAGGTGCAATTAACCATAGGCAAGACTGCTCTGCAAATAGTAGCATGTTACAGGCCACCCTCACAAACTCAGGAACCTCACATGGCCTTCCTGAAAACACTAGAGGGATAAATGTATCACCAAACACCATCATACTAGGTGACTTCAATTACCCAAATATAGACTGGGAACACTACTCAAGCCCAAACACCCTAGCCCAAAAGTTCCTGGAATTCATAAACTCAAATGCCATGGAACAACTAGTCACCATTCCCACAAGAGGAGATAACATACTTGATCTCATCATCACGAACATGGGAGCACAATGTTCAACACCGAAGTATACCCCTCACTGGTGAGATCAGATCACAAACTAATCTCGCTGGAGGTCCTCATCCCACCCCCACCTGAAATAAAAAAGACCACAGTAAAGAACTTCCCAAAAGCCGACTTCACACTTCTAAAGACTAGTGTGGTCTCCTTTAAGGCCCCTGAGCTGGCGGAAAACAGTACTCAAGCCGCTGAATCACTTACAAATGCCTTCTACCAGCACCTGCAGGACTGCATGGATAAGGCAATCCCAAGCAAAACAAAGACTCTTTGTACCAAAGGCAAGCGTCCAGTCTGGTGGACCCCAGCCATAAACAAACTCTACAACAAAAGGAGGAAGCTACTACAAGATAGAGCAAAATCCTTAAAAGGTAAGACACCCTTGATCACTATAAGTAAAAAACTAAGAGCTCTCATAAAATCATCCAAAGCAAATTTCGAGAGAAAAATAGCTAAAGACACAAAAGACAATCATAAGGCCTTCTTTAGCTATGTTAGAAACCTAGGAGGAAACTCCCAGATATGCTCAGAACTAGTTCAAAATGATGTGAAGATTACTGATCCTACAGACATTGCCAACATACTGGCTGACAGGTTCAGTGCAAACTTCTCACCCTCCCCAAAAGGAGAGATATCTATACCAAATGATTGCGGCGCCACAAACGTCTCGAGCGCCCAAGTGAGAACTGCTCTCTCGAAAGCGAAAAACACAGCATCCATGGGACCTGATGGTGTCCCCGGCTGTGTGCTCCACGAACTCAATGAGGAATTAAACCCACAGCTAGGACAGCTGTTTAATCAAAGTCTTACCTCTGGATACGCACCCAGGAGTGGCGCACTGCAACTGTGGTCCCACTTCACAAAGGCGGTGCCTCCACCGACCCTGGTAATTACCGCCCATTAGCTTGACAAGCCTTATCTGCAAAGCCATGGAGAGGATCATAATGGACCTCATAAATAAAGACATTGGGAATTTGCAGACTTTGGATCCAACCCAGTTTGGCTTTGTCAAAGGCAGATCATGCCTTTTAAACTTGGTTGACTTTTTCGAAACAGTCACCAAAGCCATTGATGAGGGAAAGGCAGTCCATACAGCCTACCTCGATCTGGCTAAGACCTTCGATACAATACCCCACTCGGGTATCATTGAAAAACTCATCAGCTTAAATGTTAACCCATACATCACAAGATGGGTTGCAAACTGGCTGAGTGACAGAACCCACAGGGTCAGAGTTGCTGGCGCCATGTCAGACTCAAAGCCTGTCACAAGTGGTGTCCCACAGGGCTCAGTCCTGGGCCCACTCTTGTTTGGCATCTACTTTTCTGAAGTACAAGCAAACACAGGAGGGTTATGGCTGACAAAGTTTGCAGATGACTGCAAACTGGGCCATAGTAGAAAACACATCTGACACAGATATCCTTCAGAAGGGTCTCACAGAAACGGATAACTGGTGCCAGAGCCACGGCCTAAAGTTAAATGCCAAAAAATGCATAGTCATACCCTTCGAAAAACAAGGTTACCCCTAGCTACCAAATAGGAGGCAATCCACTGAGCACAGAAGAAGTTATCAGGGACCTGGGGACCCAGGTTGATAGTAGTCTGTCATTTGACACCCATGTAGCTAAAGTAGTTAGGAAGACCTTCTACATTGCCCACCTTATCATGAAGGGATTCTCATCTAGATCAAGGGAGGTTATAGTCTCCTTTACTCATCACTCATCAGACCAATGATTGAGTACAATGCCCCATTTGGAATGTATCTGACCCGACACTTGCAGCAGCTGGAGAGGCCACAAAAGTTCCTCACCAAAAGGATAAAGGGTCTCAAAAATCTATCCTATGCTGCCCGACTGAAAGAACTCCAGCTCTATTCAGTCGCACCGCTTGCTCAGAGGTGACCTTTGCCTAACATACAAGGCCATGTCAAACCCAGATTTGATGAATATGCTTCACCTCAAAAATCTAGATCCATCAGAGCCACAAGGGCGGAGACTTAAACCTCGACACGGCTATTAATAGGACGTGCTGGAGGGATAGATTCATCACCCAAAGACTCCCTATGCTGTGGAACAGAATCCCGGTACATGTGAGGCAGAGCACCTCGCTGGCCTTGTTCAAGAGAAATCTTGACCAATGGATGGGAGATCGCAGATATACCCCAGGGATTACCTCAGTGTCACTGCTCAACAGAGGCACAGCAAAATAATGGGTATAGTTCCCCATACTAAAGGGGTGGCGTAAGCCACAAAACGATGGGCTAGGCTTGTAAATGCCCTCGGGCAGATAGCCTAGTATGAACCTATGAACCTATGAACCTATGAACAAGGTCCCAAGAAAGCTTATTTGGGCAGTACTGCAGTGGTTTGAAGTCCCAGAAACATTGGTAGAATTAGTACAGGCTATGTACAAGGACCCAGTGACTCAAGTATGAACAGTGGTTGGCCTCACTGAGGGGTTCCCAGTGGGAGTGGGTGTACACCAGGGTTCAGCTCTGAGCCCACTGCTGTTCATACTGGTAATGGACTACATCAGCAAACAGATTGGAGGGGTCAGAGCAACAAAGCTGCTGTATGCAGACGATGTGGCAGTACAGGCAGACTCTGATCTAGAACTTCAGCAAAGGATAGGAGAATGGAATGCAAATCTGAAGGCACATGGGATGAAACTAAGCACAGATAAGACAGTGGTAATGGCAGCAGATTGGGGAAATCAGAAGAAGCTGAGAATAGAGATAGATGGGAAGATAGTGGAACAGGTAAACAGCTTCAAGTATCTGGGAGGGGTGGTTGAGGAGAAGGGTAGTCTGAATGAAGAGGTCAAAGCTAGAATCAGAGGGGCTGCAGCCAACTGGCATAGCGTATCAGGTATAGTGTATGACAGAAGAATGCCAAAGAAGCTGAAAAGTAAGGTGTACAAGACAGTGATGCGACCAGCACTACTGTATGGTACAGAAAGCTGGGCAATAAAGGCAGAACAGTTGAAGAAGCTAGAGGTGATGGAAATGAAGTGCCTGAGAAAGGTGGTAGGATGCACACCGAGGGACAGGCGAAGAAATGAGGACATAAGAGCAGAAGCTAAAGTAACTCCAATTGCAGAAAAGATCAAAGAAAACAGATTACGATGGTATGGGCACATGTGTAGAAAAGCAGAAAACAATCTGGTGAGGGAGATTTGGGACAGACAGGAAGAAGGTACGAGGAATCAAGGGCATCCAGCAAAGAGGTGGATGGATTGTGTGAAAGAAGATCTGCGACAGTCAGGCATGAGTGTTGAAGAAGGCAGGAGAGTGGCACTAAATCGAGAGAGTTGGCGACAGTTAATACGATACCCCGACTCCATGTAAATGGGAAAAAGGGGATGATGATGATGATAATATATATATATATATATATATATATATATATATATATATATATATATAGATATATATATATATATATATATATATATATTTATGCTAAAGAATATAAGTAAACATATACATATTTGCAGACATACATTCATATGTTTACAAATTTGTATGTGTATGTATGTGACAACCCTCCACTGGACCAGTAATCATGGAGCCTCAACCATCAGCACTGGCAACAGTGGGGGACATTCAGTGGGAGGATAGGAAGTACACACAGTATTTCCAGGTGCAGCTCTTTACATCAAGTGCAATTTCCCTTAAGAGCACAAAGAGACCACAGTCAGTCCAGGGCTGGTTCTCCCTCTACCTCTTGATCCCCAATAAGTCTCCTCAATGGCAAAGCTATTGAGCTGAGATCTCAGGTGCGTGAAGAAGCCAAGAACTCCAGCACCCTCTCTTTCCAACCAATGCTTCGTGTCCCTGCCCTAGTAGCTGATACACACACACTCTTTGAGGTTTGCTTTACACACGCACACACACACACACACACACACACACAAACACACACACACACACATGCACACACACACGCACACACACACACGCACACACACACGCACACACACACACACACACACACACACACACACACACACACACACACACACACACACACACACACACACACACACACACACACACACACACACACACACACACACACACACACACACACACACACACACACACACCTGGGAAAGGCTGGCACAGGTTTACTAGCTATGCCCCTTTCTGCACAGACCATAAGGTAGTTTCCTCTGCCATCAGTCACTCCTTATCAGCTACTTTAAGGCCCTTAACAAAGGGTGTCCAATCTTACCGTGCAACATTTATACTAATATAAATGGTAGTTTGAGCAAGGCTATTAGGAGTGGCCCACACAGTGTAACCAAATAAATATGCAAGTACTCTCAAAACTTACATATCTATACACAGATCAGCCACAGTGAAAGGTTTATTTATATTTAAAATTAAATAATAAAAGAACAAGAAAATCTCAGTATATATTCACAGTGACATCGAAGTTCAAAAACCATCGGAAATATTTAAAATAACACTGCAATACAGGCTCACACAAATAAAGAAAACATGTAAATTAAACTTCACTATATTCCTGAAACTGTTTAAGAGAGCTATAATGTTCCCTATAAATATACTTCATTATTGCAAGGCCGAGGTTGTGTTGAATAGCTCTTATCAGGTCCAAGACTGAATACAGAATGCTTTGTCTCACTAAATGACTTCTGAAAATGATATCTCAAATATTACTGCTGGGGTAGCTTGCAAGATGACATCACTTCTTGTCATCTGACTTCTAGTTCTCAGGCCAAAACCCCCGTTGGAAGAAGCTGGCAGCATTTATCATGTATAAAATATACAGGCAAGTGCTTTTCCTCAGATCTTTGGCAGATGCTGGAAGTCATAAAACAATTGCATTCATTTATCCTTCAAAAGTAGGAAATAGTTCACTCCAAGGACAATACAGAAAGTTCCCTAGTAAGACCTTATGTCTCTAGCTGCATTGCAAACTTTATTGCGTCAAATAAAGTAATTTAACTTCAGCTATTTTTTTAAAGTTTGCTGGACTGAAGTTAACCCTCCAGTTTCCTCTACTGACATATAGATTTAAACAGTTTCAATAGTACATGTACACTTTTGTTTTCATCCAGTAGCGCACACTGTGGATACATTTTAGGCCCAAACACTTTACAAAATACCTTTTCAGCACTAACATCTGCACAGAGCAGTTTGATATACACAATATACAGTTCTAATACATTTGTAACCCAAGTATCTTATATAAATTATTTTGATATTCACCAATGACATATAATGTATATTCATATCTTTATGCCTTTGCACATATATACTTAAATATATACAATATTTGTCACTTAAGGAATTATTGCTATGACAGGTAGAACACTTTAAAAAAGTTGGTGTTTTGTGTAGGACAAATATCATTTCATAATATGATAATTTTATAACAGCACCACAATTTAAAAAATACATGTATGTACAAGATGGTTGACCAGACTTAGTCAAAGCATCCTAGTCAATGTGCTGGAGGGAAGCAAAGTAACAACTATGACCCGCACATATATTAATTCAGGCTGCAGTGGGTTTTTTTAGAAATTAAAAAGTGTCTTCCTTAAAAACAGTTTGAGAGTTATTTAGGAAAGCAGACACTGCAAGACATACTACAAAGCAAACACTTAAAGCATGTACTAATGTAAAAGCTGAAAGGTATACCCACTACACATCTGTACAAGCTGGAGCTAGAGCAAATGTAACAAAGCAGAGGAAGTCATGAAATCTTTCTGTGTTTACTTGCATTAAACAAAGTTAGAAAAAAAAGTAGCAATATGAAGTAAAAAAGAAAGTCACAGAATAAACAGGAAACATTCCTCCTTCTCAGGAATTTGCACAAGGGCAAACTATGTTTTTACTAAATGTAACCAGCATGCAGATTCAATAAACTCCATCTAGTCTTCGCTCAAAGCCTACACAAAGTTCACATGTTAGCACAATGAAGAGCAGCCCTAAATGCATATTCCTGGTACTTATCATGCTTACACGAATACAAGCAAGGTTTTGTGGCTGACAATATTGCAACCAGTTAGGAAACCATGCAGAGCAGCATGGACACAGAAAGAAGAAGCATTCAAGTTTACCTACAAGGAAACCTGCTCTGTAAGGTCATTAGGGCAGCCACAGTGACTTCCAGGGTTGAAAATGCTGCAATAACAGCAGTAACAACAGAGTAGAAAAAGTGTACTGAGTGCAATGTACACTAAAGCAATTATTTGCTCAGGAAATAATGTAGGGGAGGGTAAAAGGCAAGGACAAATACAAGGAAAGGTACCCTGGGCAGAGAAAGTGTGCTGATGAAAATGGGCCCAGATATGAATGATACAAATGAATAAAGAAGAAGAGGGCATGGTAAATATGGAAATGTCCCCAAGATAGGATACATAAATGTATGTACCCTTCCAATACAAGTCAGTAGCATAACATTATGCGTATCTATAGTTAGCAAAGTATGATCTCCTGCAGGACTCTATACATTCTTGTCTGCCCTACCCAGCCTGCCCCCCCCCCCCCCCATTGAAAGGCTCACAATGCTAAGGGACTACTGACTGCAAATAAACTAAAAACCAAACAGCCAAACTGTTTTATTTTTTGTCACTAGCAAGGAAACAAGGGACTCTATACTTTCTTGTCAGCCCTACCCAGACTGCCCCCCCCCCCATTGAAAGGCTCGCAATGCTAAGGGACTACTGACTGCAAATAAACTGAAAACCAAACAGTCAAACTGATTTTTTTGTCACCAGCAAGGAAACAAGGGGCAATATACTTTCTTGTCAGCCCTAACCAGCCTCCCCCCCCCCATTGAAAGGCTCATAATGCTAGGGGACTACTGACTGCAAATAAACTGAAAACCAAACAGTCAAACTGTTCTTTTTTTGTCACCAGCAAAGAAACAATGGACACTATACATTCTTGTCAGCCCTACCCAGCCTGCCCCCCCCCATTGAAAGGCTCACAATGCTAGGGGACTACTGACTGCAAATAAACTGAAAAGCAGTCAAACTGTTTTTTTTGTCACCAGCAAGAAAACAAGGTTATACTCTCTCCTATACTTAATTTTGTTACATTTTGGAGATTAGCACTGTAGCAAACTGCTCGGGGGGTCCAGGGCACTGGTAGAAATACATTAGACATTTCCCAATTACTCCTATAACTAAGGCAAAGGGTACTTTATAAAAACAAGAGCCAAGGTTTAGGAAATCAGCTTAATACTTTTCTTTGAAATACCTTACCTTTGTCAAAAACTGTGCATAGCTAGTCTGCACTGGAAAGACCTAATAGCTTGGCTCTACAGCCTCAGGGTCTGACTGGGCCTGGCTCTATTCACCTCACTTCACTCAGTTCACTCTGCTCCCCTACCCTGCCCCCAATTCCCACCCGCCCCACTACATCTACATTTATTCTAACTCCATATCACCTGACCACTCCCTACAGCCAATCAACTGAAACTTCCCAAATCCCACCCCTGATTAACTCTCATCCAATCAACACTACTTGCATCCAAAGACCACATAACACCTACCATGCTGTTCTTACTTACATCTCTCCTAACCCTCACAACCTTAACCTAAACTACATCCTCACACACATACATATCACTACCCCATACCACCTACAATACAACACATACCTTCACACCTACAGAAACCCACATAATCTTCCCAATATCCTCCTCTTTATTTAATAACAACACAACATTACTTATACACAAGTACATTCCACTATCTTACACTAGAAAAACATCATGCAAACTCCACATAGACATTTTACAAACAATCAAACTTCATCTGTTATTAAAGAAATACCTCCTTACCTCTGGAGATATTCACCCAAATCCAACATTATACCCCCAAACAAACACACAGCAGATCTACTTATCATTAACCTTAAATCTCGCAGAATATCAGACTCCCGCACTTACATGCATTCATAACTCACTACTTCCCTGACATTCTAACCATAACAGAGACTTGGCTAAAACCCAGCACACAGAATGAGGAACTGTTTCCTCTGGGATATAATATCCTACTAGATAGGACAGGAAAAAATGGAGGGGGCATTGCAATTGTCTATAAAAATACACTTACTCTACAACCTTGACTAACTCCTCTAATAAAATGTAATATTGTTGAGACTGTAGGCTCTGTGCTACTCCTAACCAAGAAAAAGAGCATCAATTTTCTTTGTGAGTATATCCCTCCAGGTAATAACTCTCCAATAATTGAGTAGATTCTTCAATGGGTTAAAGACAACTTCCCACAAGAGACTATTCTACTAGGAGACCTAAACACTGATTGGCTAACCTGCAATTCTAAAAACCCCACTAACCACATCAACCTGTACGGATTCTCTCAACTCACTCAAGAACCTACTAGAGTAGATAAAAAGTCCCAAAAGGAATCTATACTAGAATAGACATTAGTAAACTACCCAGAACAAAGCAACCAAATAGGTTGTCTGCCAGTTGGACTTAGTGACCACCTCCCAGCTTTCCTCCTATGAAAATGTGTTAACATACCCAAACCTACAGTCTTTAGACAAGTCAGAAATTATCACAATGTTGACCTTCTAGATCTCAACACTACGTTAAGAAAATGTAACTGGGAACCACTACTCACCCTTGACTTGGACCAAGCAGTGGACTATTTTAATAGTACTCTTACTAAGATCCTCGATTTAGTAGCCCTCATAAGGGCAATTAGAGATAAACTACACTATGCTCCAAGGCTTAGTAAGTTCACTACAGCCCTATTAAAAGAGATAAGGCATGGAAAGCCTGGAAGAAAGACAACATGAGTCTTTCCAAACAAAACTATCAACACCTTAGGAATCAGGTCAAACAACAAACAAGGCTTGATAAACAGAACTATTATCCAAGTATCCAAAACAAACACTCCAACAACCCTCAAAAGTTCTGGCATGCAACTAACTCCCTACTAAAACCTGGTAAAATCACCACACCAGCTCCCACCTCAACCTCCATAAATACAGATAGTGATATAGCCTCCAAATTCAATCATTACTTTACTGAATCCATTAAATCTCTATCTACTCAACTATCTAAAAATAGCTACTCATCCATGCCAACAGCTCCTAACAACACATCTGCCTTTACAGTCTCACCTGTCCCAACCTCTACAATAAAAAAAAAAACTCTTAAAACTTAAACCCACTAGTCTTGCAGCAGATGGTATACCAGCAAATTTCCTAAAAATGGCTGCCACCTCCATATCCTACCTACTCTCAATCCTTATCAACTGCTCCATATAGGAATCCTGTATCCCTCAACTGTGGAAAATTTCCTACGTTATTCCCCTTCATAAGGGTGGAAACTCATATGATTTTTCAAACTACCGCCCCTTTGCCATTCTTTCTCCTATATCAAAGATACTTGAGAAATGCATACAGTTTCAAGTCATGCATTTCTTAAACTCAAACAATCTCCTCTCCCCTACACAACTTGGCTTCCACCCACACCACAGCACAACCATCACCCTTCTCTCCTTTACAATCCTGATTAAGCAACATAGACATAACAACAGATTTGTATCTGCTATATTCCTGGACCTCTCTAAAGCATTTGACATGGTTTCTCACTCCATACTAATAGATACTCTAACCTCTATAGCCTTTGCCCCTAACACTATTGCTTAGTTTAAAAACTACCTATCAGACCGACAACAAGCTGTCCAGTGGCAAGGAATTTTAACACCTTTACTCCCAGCCACCATTGGTGTACCTCAAGGTTCCATACTGGGTCCACTGCTCTTTTCTATCTTCACCAATATCCTACATACCTCTACCCTGCAGGCCTCACTCATACAGTATGCAGATGATTCCACCCTAATCTGCTCAGCCCCATCTCTTACCACCCTACAGCACCTGGTCCAAGAATCCTTTTCCTCAGTAGAAAGGTGGGATCACTAATATTCAACTTATCTTAAATCCCAACAAAACAAAACTAGTTCTATTTGCCCCAAACAAAGCAAAAACCTCTCCACTCTCCTTATCTATCTCCTCCAAAAATGGAACTGTCATTTCACCCTCTCTCCACACCAAGCTCCTTGGCATTGAAATAGATAACAACCTCCACTTTGACATACATATCTCTCAAACTATAAAAAAGTACACAAAAATGGGTTCCCTATAAGACATAAAAACTTTCTATAAGATCAAGCTAAGGTCACCCTAGCTCAAACCCACCTTCTTTCCACACTAATGTATGCAGCCCCAATTCTCACTTATGTTAGGAAATCTGACCTAGACAAACTTGAGTCTTGTTATAATAAAATCTCCAAGTTTGCAAAAAATTCCCCATTTAGAACCCATCACTGTATACCTCTTAGGCAACTTCAGTGGCTTGAGCTCCCAAAGCTATTAACCTATCACCAACTTGTCATAGCATGCAACAACCTAAAACATCCTGACAAAACTCCAGCTCTAAGACAATTACTGACTAACTATACACCAAATCATCCACTTTGCTCTGCCAACAAATCACTCCTCTCTATCACCTCAGCTAACAACAACCTCTATTTTCACACAGTATAGCAAAAACTTGGAATAATATCCCTCCATCTGTGACTTCTGCATCAAATACCACACAATTGAAAAACTCCCTTAAGGCCCATCTTATAAGTTCTTGGCTCTGTCCATGTGTCACATACTCCTAAAATCTGTTACCTCCACACTTTCACTTTTCTCTCATAATTCATGCCCTCAATAAGCATGATTGTTACAAATTGTATCCCTTGACAAACAGGAACTTGTTGTATTCTCTGCCCGTTTTTTTTTTTTCTTTTCACAACAAACAGAATGTACATATGTAAATATTGCTGATTTGAAGTTTTTACTGTTTCTTTCATCACTAAATACTACTAGTATAACAATGTTTTTTACACTATGTATAATATCATTATTGTTGTTATTTGTTGTTTTAATTAAGTGGAGCTTTTCTCCCCGGGCCTCCGCTGTAAATGGACCTCATCCAGTCGGACCATCCCGATTAACAAATGTAAAATAAATAAATAAATGTACTGCTGTTTACACCTCATGAGCAACTATATTATGATATAAACACACATGATACTATATATGTGATGGTCACACAAGGTTACATGTCAATCGAGGTGAATGGCTGTGATATAAACATGACTGACATGGTCACTGGAGATGACACCTAGCAAGGACGGTTTATAAAATATATGCATACTCTGAAAATGTGAATTGCTCGAATATCACTGACATCATTCAGGGGTCTGAATGAAGAGATGATAAAATCAGCAAAAGGAGAGAAGTATTGCTGGGATTGTATTCATCCTTAAGTCTTGGTGAGTACCTTCAAGAGGTGGACCCTGTTTTTCACAAAATCTCACCAAGATGACAGTGATATATAAACTGTATTTTATATAGCATATCTCATGGACAGAAATAGGTTAAAAAATAAACAAGACAGCTGGGTGTGCAAGTCCCAAGATAAAAAATTGCCCAATCCTGGTAGGCGCACTGGTACCAGGAATGGAAAAAAATGGCAGTGTAGAATGTTCAAGACATGGAAATATTCCAACAATGGTGCTAGGCCAGACCCAGGGGGAAGATGATCCCCCCTGTTGTAGAAGGAAGCATCAGTCCACAGAAATCACAAAATCTGAAAGGATAAAATAGAGCCACACAGATGATAGAGTGGACTATTGAGGATAAGAATGAAATTATGCATTGCTACTATTATGCAAGAAGCCCAGAATTTCCAGACAAAAGATATACAAAAAGATTAAGAGGGAAATTAGAGGAGAGAAATTTCCACAAGAAAAACTGTCAGAAGCTTAAAATAAAAATTTGTGTTCATTAATACAATAGATCCATGAACAACCCTATATAGACCAAGAAACCTTGTGCTGTTTGGAAAAACAAGCAGCTGAGGAGGTGTGAAAATTTAAAGAACAAAACTTAAAGATGTTTGAAGGGTATAAAAAAAGAAATATGGACATGGGAAAGAAAGAGAGATCTGATATGGTGCAATATTTATGCAAAGGACAAAGCCAAAGTAATCAACACAAAAAAGGCAGCCCCAAAGATATTCAAAGAGAAATACAGGCAAAGGCATCTACATATGGAAAATTTCACAATAAAAAATAAGATCACAACGAGGGAATGTAGAACTGAAGATTGGTCAAGCAGAAGTTTAAAAAAATAGAAGCTGAACTTTTGGAATATTTGTGAAGGGAAGGATTCAATGTAGAAAGTTTAACACAGCTCATATCACAGAGTGATGGAACAACTAGTACCCAAAGTAAGGAGAAACAAGAAGAGCAGGAGACATCTGTAGAAGAAATATGCATGTTGGAAAGAAAAATTGATTTAATATGGTGCAATATTTATGCAAAGGAGAAAGCAAAACTAATCAATGCAAAAAGAGCAGCAACAAAGCTATTTGAAGAGAAATACAGGCAAAAACATCCATATATGGAAAATTTTACAATACAAAAAAACAAGAAAACAAAGAGAAAAAGTAAAAAGGAGGATTTGTAATGGAAAAGTTAACAAAATTAAAACTGAGGGTATGGAGTACCTGCAAAATGAAGGATTTAGTGTAGAAAAAATTTAACTCAGATAACAACACAACAGGATAGAGCAAGGGACACCCATATTAAGGAGAAACCAGTGGAGCAGGAAGCATCTAATCAGTTGACATATGAAAATACTTTGGAGCCTCACATAGGAAACCATTACAAAGGTTCAGTTGGAGCTATACAGAAAGTAAACTGTGGCAACTCTGACACAGTAAATATTGTGGAGTGATAGGACGGTGAACTCCCACAAGAAAGAACAATGGATGACACAGGGTGAAGCTGAAGAGAACATGGCACAGGGAAGAAGCTCTGGAAAGTTCTATAAAAATGCCCACATCAAATGGTGAACAAAGAATGTGCCCTCAGTTTAGAAGAAGATCTAAGAGGAGAGCTGCTTGATTTAATAGCGATGGATAGACATATTAAGATCAATGAAAGAAATAGACTTCAGAAGGTCAGTAAAACCCAAAAAGTTAGAAGTTTGATAAAACAAATGAACAGAGTAATTATTACTATCCACAGAGATTCATGCAACATAACAAAAGTAAATAGGATACCTTACTGCCTTACTGTGCAGCCAAATTAATAACAGATAAAGTCTTACAGCAAGAACACAGTGTAGTAAGGGAAAGGGCGGGAAACAATTGAATGCCATCATGGAAGTATCAAATAGGGGGAAAGCTACAAAGATATTAAGTGTCACTGTTAGAAAAGTATAGAAGAAGGAAGAGATCAACAAAGATACTCAGAAAGATAGACATGATAAAAGCAATGTGCAGTATTATAATGGATCAGGATTTATCATACACTATAGCAAATAAACTAAAAATATCAGCACATGCAGAAAATATTAGAAGATACCCAGATAAATATAAAGGAAAAGTGCAAAATAAGCAATTTATTGATGACCCCAAAAAAGTTTTATAGAGAATTGGGAAAAAAATGTTAAAGGAATTGAAAGACTGCCAAAAAAAAAAAAAAAAAGAAATAGATACATTTTGGAGAAATATTTATGAAGATCCAGTGGAACATAACAACGATGCTAAATGGATAGAAGAAGTAAAAGAAAGAATAAGAAGTTCAAATGTACAGGATATGAAATGGGATGAAGTAATGGCCATAGAAGTTGAAACAAAGTTTAGAAAAGCCTCTAATTGAAAAACCCCAGGCACAGATACAGTATCTAACTTCTGGCTAAAAGTATTAAAATCTTTGCATGAAGAATTAGCCATGAGTAAGAACTATTTATATTTTCACACCAAACATACACCAGCCTGGTAACAACAGGCAAAACAATGCTCCTACTTATGAGTGAACCTGCAAGCTACTCTGAAAACTATTGACCAATAAGTTGCCTTCCAAAGACATATAAACTATACACTGGAATGGATGCCGACATAATTTATAGTCATTTAGAACAAAACTCAATTATGGCAGTAGAACAAAAGGGTAATAAAAGAAAATCATATGGAACAAAGGATCATTTGTTGTTAAATAAAGTCATAGTGGAGAATGGTAAAAAGGGGAAGAATTTAAGTATGGCCTGGATTAACTACAAAAAAAATCATTTGACAGTATCCCGTATTCATGGATAAAAGAGTTCTTAAAATTGTATATATAAAATTGTATAAGATACACCTTATACTGATAAACTACATCACAGTGACATAAAACAGTGACAAACCACTTTGCAGTTAAGCCATGATAAAAGGCAAATTATTATTCCAGGGATAAAAATCCAAAGGGGGATATTCCAGGGTGACTCTCTGTCACCACTGCTCTTTTGCCTTGCCCTTAACCCATTAAGCTATCTGCTAAACAAACTAGGTCATGGCTATAATTTGACTCCAAGAAAGCCATAAAAAGGGTAAAGATGCCTCTTCTTCTCCTTGTCGATGATTTAAAATTGTATAGCTGATCAGATGAGGAACTGAAAGCACAACTGCAAGAAGGCAAATTTTTTTCAAATTATATAAGAATCTCATTTGGTCTTGATAAATGTGCAAAAGCACCCTTTAAAGCAGGAAAGCTGCAGCACCAAGAAAACATCAGTTTGGGAGAAGAATGTAATATAAAAGAATGTGAACAAGAGGGCGTGTATAACTATTTGGGAAGTGATGAAGTATCAACAATGAAACATGCGCAAATGTGAATAAAACTCAGTAAGGAATATATTAGAAGACTTAAGTTAATCTTGAAAACAGTGTTGACATCAAGGAACAAAGTTCAAGCTATAGACCAATTTGCTCTTCCTGTCCTAACTTACAGTTTTGGAGTGACTGACTGACTCCAAAATATGTTGATAAATTAGACAGGAAAACCAGAAAAAAATCAGTGCAAACCAAGACTATATATTCCCCATTCTGAAGGAGGTATGGGCCTCCAATTGATTACATCTATAGAGCTGCAATCATGTGTCTACATTCATATCTGCTGACATCACAAGACCCAAACATAGTGAAAGTTTTGAAACATGAGGAGAATAAATCTAAGATGACTTCTCTGCTTAATCTAGCAAAAGCATATTAGCATCAAGCAGGAATGGAAATCAAACCAGAAGTAAAGATCAGGCAGCAACTGAATGTACCAAAAAAACAAAAGAAAGAATATAAGGTGAAGGATCACATAAGAAGGCAAGAAATGTGAAAAATACATAAATATAGTTGCATCTATAGAAAACTTCTGGAAGAACCTCATGTTGATCAGGAATGAGCGCAGGGATGGTTAAGGAGAGGCGAATTCAAACCAAGAGATGAAAGGTTAATATGGGCGGCCCAAGACAGTGGACTACGTACACATTGGTTTACAACTCCATTGAACATGTGGGAGAAAGAGACAAATGTAGGTTTTGTAAAACAGAACTGGAAACAGTTGCACAACCTGTTGTTAGTTGTGACATACTAATGGCAGAAGAATTGTGTACTGAATGGAATAATGGTGTTGCGAGACTGTTGCACTGGGATTTGTGCAAACACTATAATACTGAGGTATCTGAAAAACACTGGAAACATGAGCCACAAAGCATCAGGAAATGATGAAGTCTGCATCACAAGGGATCAGCCATTGCCAACAGCTCAAAAGACAGATGTGAGAAAACCAAATATAGTGGTCCATGAAAAGAAAACAAAAGTAGCATTGATCATTGAAATTGCTACACCCTGTGACTACAGTGTCTTGCATACAGAGACACAAAGTCATGAAATATTCATATTTGCAGGCAGAAATGAGAGCAATGTGGAAGAAAGATACCCAGACAGTTCCAATAGTAGAAGGAGCAATGGGTCTTATAAATAAGAATCTAGAACTGTATATAAATATGTTACCTATACATGTAACTCCATACGAATTACAGAAGGAGTCATTACTGGGCATATTGCAGGTGTGGCAAAGGGCACTTCTGACTGACATCAAAGAATGAAACAATACTAATTTCATGAACTTTAATCATGCTTTGAGTTAGGAATGGGGTCCATTCCAGTAATAGTATTAAAAATCCAAAAGGTTTGGAGAAATTATAAAGAATTACCATGGTTGAAAATACTGCAATAACAAGAGTAACAACAGAGTAAAAAATTGTACTGAGTGCAATGTACAATAAAGCAATTATTTGCAGAATGAAATACTGAATGGAGAGGGTAAACAGCAAGGGCAAATACAAGGAAAGGTGCACTGGGCAGGGAAAGTGTGCTGATGAAAAGGGGCACAGATATGAATGATAGGAGTGAATAAAGAGGAAAAGGCATGGTAAATATGGAAATGTTCCCAAGATAAGATAAGTAAATGCATGCACACTTCCAAGACAAGACAATAGCATAGCATTAAGTACATATATAGTTAACACAGTACATTCTGCTATTTACACCTCATGAGCAACTATATTATGATATAAACACACATGATACTATATATGTGATGGTCACACAAGGTTACATGTCAATGGAGGTGAATGGTTGTGATATAAACATGACTGACATGCTCACTGGAGAAGACACTTACCAAGGATGGTATATACAGTATGTGCATACTCTGAAGATGTGACTTGCTTGAATATCACTGACATGTCACCGTAGCTCTCAAACAATCAGAGTCACATGGCAACAGACTCGTGGACAAATGTAGAAGGAAACAGGCACTGTCATGGATACTTTTAAAATACTACAGCCATTAACCTGCAGTATTGACAGAATATGTGATTATAACTTATTATACATGTTCTGAAGTAACAGGCATGTGTAACTAATATGACTGTAATTACTTTACAAGGGGAATTTAATCACTCCCCACTAATTTTTTGAGGAGTTAAGGGGGACAGTGTTAAACCTGGAGTTGAAATCAGGGGCAATCCTGATGGGTTCCGAGGTTTTCATGACACATAAGCCACAATCGCCCCTTTGCAAGAATGAAACTAATAACATCAGTGTTGCCACTGAGCTGTGTATTTACTGGGTGCAACACATAATGATTTATCACATATGAATCAAATAGAATACGTTGAAGTGAAGTCTGCACTGTCAAATCCTAATGGGTATGTATCTCAGAGAATAGTTCTATATGGCCTACCAGATGTGGAAGCTTACTGTACCAAATGTGATACACTTCACTAAAACATCCCTGCCTGATGTAGCTACTGGCCATACAGATAACACATACAAAACACCACACTATTATGAGTGGGATCCTTACATACATCTGGGTATTGCTTGCATATGCCACATGTCATAACAATGGGCATTTTCTGAAGCACCTGCAACTGATGAGCAAATTAAGAAGTGATCCATGATAATGAATGGTACACTAGTATGTGAGACTTGTGGCAATGCATTAACTATGCCCCTGTGCACATACATTAGAGCAGTGTTAAGTCAAGTGACAATGATAGAGGAAACTGTCACTGTAATATTGTATGCATACCAAAGAAACATTAAACACACTTTGTAAGTACATGTCAAACCTCAACATGTGTCACATGATCACTGTCCACCTGAAATTGCCACTGGAAATGTGCTGCCATTAAAGTCTAACATACATCCATATGTGTTCATGCAAACTGTCAGGTGGTATGTCTGTGACGTAGTACAGTCACACAGTAGCTGTACCAGTGCTACAATTGGACTAAGCTATAATCACCTCCACATGAGATGCAGTAGAACTGTTAACATAGTCATACAACTCTACATATTTTTACATCATTACATCATTTGTACATCATATGTCTATATGTTTATCAGTGGAACTGTGTGAGTGAGGGCTTTGACACCATATATGGACACATTACAACTGGAGTGGATGCGGCTCACACAGAACAGTTAATGACACAAATGCTGACAGTCACACAATGCTGCTAGGGAACACCTGTATAATCCCTGTGAATAGCAACACAATTGTGCATTCAAATCAATGTTGCAATGAATCTCAAAAAGTCATATGCTTGTGTATATAATAGCATTACAAGATGTCGATGAACCCAAGAGTATGTGCCCATGTAATCACTATGACATAATATTGCTGTATAACACTGGCATGCACATGCACACCTATGCCATACAACAGCTGTCACTGAGAACTGTGCAGAATGTGGGTATACTCCACTATCAGAACACATGTCTTAGTAAGGCAATGATATACATAGCATCATCCCATGTTCCCAGTCCTCAGGAGGCATATTACTATACTACAGCTGTTATGGCAGGAACGCATCAATATGGTAGCTCATATCCCAGCTTGGAATACACTGCTGTATAACTACAGCACATCTAGCACATGTGGGTGGCAACAACATCAAAATGTGCAATGTTTATAGGGTTGTAGGACATTACTAGGCTAATGGCCAAGAGCCCATACAAGCCTAGCCATTATTATCCCATTTAAACCCAATTTGCTATCTCTAAGTGAGGTAAGGTAGCAGGGTATTTGTATATGTGTTTGATTTTATTACAGCCTGCCTCTGTCCATATGGCACATATGGCACATGGGCACTACCCCATGAGTGAATTATCAATCACATATCCAGTGGTATGGAAATGGCTAGTAGAGGATCAGGAAGGGGGTCTGCTTCATGATATGTGTATGCATCTTTGAGATGATGACATCCTCAGTATTCTGCAGAAAGGATGTTATATTGACAAAGGGAGAAAGGGGATGGCGAATATAGGGGCTGTGTTAAAGATTCCTTTGAGTGGGAGTCAAATAAGGACAGAGTCAAAACATTATACAATTACTATAATATACCACCAACCCACACATGCAAGCTGACTGTGGTCAGATTCAAACATCATATCTGTCTAAGCTGGGATTCAGTACAACATAAGAATAGCACCACTGCAGAAGCCTAGCTGACACTTTGTCAGAATGCACTTTATAGAGGATGACATCGTCAGTGTATGCTGGGAGGACTGCTTGAAATTGATGTGGAGTCATGTAACAGTATAAATGCATCTCCTAAATGTTACTTGAGTGAAGGTAGCAGGACCTGTTCTCATGGTTATCTCACTAAGTACAAACCCACTCAGATATAAAAACACACAAACACAAGTTGATTTTTGAGAGATTAGAACCCCCTACCTACCTAGTTACAAAAGCTAAAAAACACAGTACTTAAAGCTAGTGCCAATGCATAAGTCTGACATTAATACCGTCAGAGTGCACGTTATAGAGGATGACATCACAGTGTTGTAGGTGACATATACTGTTATGAGACTTAGGTGCAAAGTCGAGATTTGTGATATGATTGTGTGAGTGAAATTTGCAAAACTACTTATAAATACATCCTGGCAACCTAGGTTAAATAAGTTGTCATGAATGCATACTGCAAAAGTGAGACAGACATGCACCAGTTTTTCATGATGTTGTGCACATGACACACAAACACACACACACACTTGGGAAACATGAGCAGTGCAATGATAGATTTGTGTCTTCATATTGGGATGCTGGTATGTCCACATTAATACAAGTTGCTAACAATAGCAATGGCATATGTTCCTGCATGACCAATGTCCACTGTCACTATAAACCCACACTAAATGTGACAATGCAGTTAGGCTATATAATTCTGGCCTCTACTTGACAATGGCCCAAGTACTGATATATCATTTAGAAGTGCATTGCTGGGTACAAATAAATATCAGAAAGTATATGTTCAGTCAAGCACAGATGTCACTGCCATACTCTTGTGTTTACAAATGCATTACCATGTGTTGAATGACTACAGCCCAATGAGAAGAGTCAGACATGCTATACACCTCTTCACAAAGTGCATCACCAAGAAACTGATTTGTGTGGATGATGGCAAAGTATTAGTGGATACATGATTCAAATTTCAGGAGTTCAACTTGGACTTGTGAAGTAGCAGAGTCCACTTGTGCTTATTGCCAAACTGTGCATAAATATGGACATACAGTAACTGACCTAATTGGGATTAACTGCAAAATATACCTGTTTATTGTTAATGTCTTGTGTGGCAAACTTGCAAGATATGTTATGGGAGAAATTGCTGGCAGTTAGTTTGGTGCTGTAGTCTAGCTTTGAAATGGTAAGACCAATGTTTTATTACATAAATAACTGTCGGCCTTGCCTTCCATGTTTGTGTGATATTAAGTGCTGAGCAAATACAGTTCTCTGCTTAAGGAAAACTGAAAAAATGTATGTAGTACGCCTTCCTTGGTACAAACAGGTTCAGGAGTGATGCAGGCCATCAGCACTCTGGACAGTACTGAGTATGGAAAATGTATGTGCTGCCTAGATTTCCCTGTGGCACAGTGTGTAAGAACAGTGAGCTCCTGGTCAGAACACAGGTGAGCCAGTATTCAAATCCAGATGTTTCTCTTTTTTCATAAATGGTGCCAGGATGTCATTAGCTAAGTACATGTGATCAGAGCTGCACATGTGACTATCAATGACTGCACTAAAGTTTTTGTCTTCCCCAAATTGTATTACTAATGCCTACCTCAATACACTTGTACAACTAGCAGCTGTTTTGCAGGCCTCACTGCAAATCACAAGTTAATTGTATGTACAGCTTGCTACAAATGACAAGGGGTGGTACCTCTTGAAATGATTAGTATGACTCAGCAGATATGCCAACTATTTATATAGGGCAGAATATCCTGCAAAGTGTGTGCAGCATGCTTCTTCACAGTAAGGACAGTTTCCACATCATATTAAATGGACATTTCATCCATTATCATACTAAAGATGCTACAGTATATTCTGATGAGACAGAGGAGGTGATGGCAGACACAGGAATGTAGACGACATAGGAGGTACTGTACTGACACACTCATGAACATCCTAATGGTGTGTTGATATGACCTGTTTCCTGAATCAGAATATGTCCTGCTCTGTATCATAAACTGCATGAGATAAGGATAGAGGAGATAAAGTGATAATAATTAATACATTCATATACATCTGTTTGAAGAATATGTGGGGCATCTGAAATATAATGGTGCCATGTGGGAACTGATTTTTAAGAGTTATACCAACTGGAACCCACCTTACAGTTTACTTGATAGGCAGGCATAGACTACTTATTTAGGATAAGGGATAGACAGATGGATAGGCAACAGATACAATGTATCATACTTATGTAGGAGAAGGGGTAGACAGATGGATCGGTAACAGATATTCAGGAAAGATACCTCTGAAAACAGTTTTAAGAGCATCCCATACTGCAGGGTTATAAGCCTTGACAAGATGCAAACTTTCATTTATGCATCTGATCATTATATGGACAGGACACAAAAGAAATCATACAGCAGATTTTGAAACCTTGTACATTACAGGAGCATTTATATCCTATAGAATCAAGGTAATATGCTGATATTATCCATCAGCAGACTCATGACAATATGCAGAAACCATGACTGGAGATAGGTAGGGGATTTAATTTCAGAGGCACATGCCCATCAAAAGTGGGAACAGTGAGAATCTAGTCCTTACCTCAGAACTGTCATCACTGTCCCCTTTCTCAGTTGCCTGGGAGACTGCTTGACATGGGAGTCTCTTTTCTATTTTTAGGAGCAACTTCTCCAGTCAACTGATAAGGGCACCAAGGCAACTTTCTATAAGATCTTGCATCATCCCTGGCAGTTCCTGGTAGGTGACATAATCATTGCCTCCACCAGTATTCCCAGAGGGTACCACTGCACCAGCAGCCAAGGGAAATGCAACCTGATGGAGATGGACTAGGTAAAGCAGGGGTTGTGGAGGCAGTATTGCCAGGTTCCATCCCATAAGTGTGGCAGCCAGTGGAGGGTTGTCAGGCTGAGTCACAGTGGTTGTTCCAACTCCTTGTGATAAACAATACCAGGTAACCCAAATAAAAAAATGACAGAGACAGATAAGGAGTGGGTGAGACAAAAAGAAAGGAGATGTTTAGAACCATGATATGCCACATTCATTATTTATTACAATAAATAACCATTAATTATTATTCTAGCTATAGAGCTTTCACACTCCCAAAAATGATTTTGAATTGTTACAATAATTCTTGGAATATGCATATATTCCATAAATTCTTTTAAAGATACGACAGAGTAAGTTAACAACATGGCATTAAAGCCAATATTGCTGCATTTCAACTGTAAAAATAATTCTTGTTGAATGTGAATCTATAGGCTAGCTGTGGGTGCTGAACCCACATTATCTGAATACACTACTACACTTGCCTAATACGATCACCAGCAGCTACAGGAGAAAACATGCATGCTTGCTGTTACAGTTAACTTATGCATGCTGAAGTGGCTAGTGATCTATGGAATCACATTAATTAATACAATCAGGGTCAGTTGTGTTGCAGACTTACCCCTTCCTCTCTGTTTCTCACCAGTCTCTTGTCATGCACCTCCCTGTTTGTCGTGATTTCCTCTGCAGCTGTAAAACAGAGAAGAAGAGAAGAACAAATATGAAAGTATCATGCATACCAGTCTTGGCTATCTACACGATTCCACATAATTTCAAGTTACTTGATCTCTGTACTTACACAACTGGGTGTATTAGCAGTTGTAAACTCATCCAGCTACTGGTTGAGCTGTGCCTGCTTGTGCCTGTTAAGGTTACTGCAGTGGTATCTATACTGATGCCCAATGCATGATATGCCAGTCATACTAGAGATAGCCTTGGCTAGCTGTTTCAAGCCTCAGTTTGAGCCCTGGTATATTCCCCCCTGCAGCAGCCCTTGGCTGTAATGAGAAGTGCAACAAAGATTTTTGACTCCTCCACACCTCACCTCTGTGCCCTCAATTGTGCACCATCATTCCCATTACCTGTCATATCTGCAGAGGTCCTCCAACAACAGTAGTAATGGTTTCCTGCCAAATTGAGATCTCGCATTTTACGAGTAGTATGTAAACATGCACAACCATGCCAACTGCATTTGTGCAAAGGTAAGCAAAGAGAAACATTGCTAAACAACGTGAAGGGTAGTTTATGAAACAGCACTGATAATGTGAAACTTGGCAATGATCTTTGGCATGTGTGATGCTATACCTGGTCACACTTTTTTCTGTGGTCAACACTGAAATGCTCCATGGCTTGGCTTTTAAGCCTTGACTTTGGAGTCATCACTGAGATGACTTGGCACATATTGCACTGGGACTTACAAACTGCTAAAAGTAATTGGTACAATTTGGGATTCAAACCTATGTAAATAAGAATGCATAAATTTCCATAGAGGTGATTATTCCTAATTGCCAGAGAAGAAGTGTTCATCAACCATGGTCATTAAATACATACATCTTAAAGAGTGACTGGTGCTATATTTCAATTAGGTCTGTATGTGTGTCACATTAAAAACTCCTGGCTCACGCAATCTCAAGTGAGGTGTGATACAGGACTAATGTCTGACAATATATTGGAAGTGAATAGTCTTGCATGACTTTAGTAATAGAGTTTCGAGTTATGATACATACCTCACAATACATTCTGATTTACAGTTATAATTGGGTTATGGGAAAGGTGTAGATGATTCTTGCTAAACTACTGTGTCCATCAAAGATATGCAACTGCATTTTGTATTACATAATCATCAATGTCATGCTAAACCAGTTACACACATAATCATCTGGGGTTCATATGCCCATGCATTTCAAGCAGAGCGCCTCTTTGGCCCTCTTAATGATTGAATGGGAGATAGGAAATTCACCCCAGGGATCACGTCAGTCACCCTGCTAGACAGGGGCCTAGGGAAGTAAATACTGTGAGAAGAAAGGGAATTGTTATGGCTGGGCTTGTATAGGCCCTAGGGCCGATAGCCTAGTACCAACCTATGAACCTATGAACCTATATGTTAGTCATTAATGAGCTATGATACCTAAAAAAGTATGTATATGCAAGCAGTAATGATACTTTTCTGTCAATCAACCTACTACACATAGGATCGTGGGATCATAGGAGGTTACTAGGCTAATGGCCCTGGGGCCCTTACAAGCCTAGTCAAGAATTTATCCCCCCAAAAAACCCTCAGTCAGCACCTGTCACCCCTGTCAGTGAGGGATACAAATGGAACCCCTGGGACAAATTAGTGGTTTTCCATACACTCATGAAGGTTGCACTTGAAGAGGGACAGTGAGGTGCTCTGTTTGACATGTATGGGAAGTCTATTCCAGAGATGGGGTAGCCTCTGGGAGACAAGCCTGTCTCTCCAGCAGGTTTTGAAAATGCTGCATATTACATTCAGTCCTTTCAAGTGTGTAATGCGTGAGAAGTTAAACTTATGGATATAGAGCAGTGTCCGAAATTGCCTTGTAGGCAAGACACAGATCACCCCTGAGCAATCTGTACAATACCGAATAGAGTGATAGTAATTTGAGCCTGTCCACATAGGACAGGTGTTGGACGCCATGGATTCTCTTTGTGAGGTATTTCAGTGGCCTTTCCATTTGATGCAGATGTTTGGAGAGGGACATATCAAATGGGGCATTATACTCAATTACTGGTCTAATGAAGGAGGAGTATAGAGAGGTAATAACCTCTTTTTTTTCTAGATGCAATGCCTTTAATTATGAGATGAACCAAGTAAAAGTCTTTTCTGGCCACTGCTGCTCATGATGGTTGAATGTGAGGTTGTTATCAACCTGAGTGTCCAAGTCTCTCACCACATGTTGTGTGCTTAGGGGGTTGTTGTTGTTGATGGGGTAATCAGTACGCAATGTGTTTTTGCCAAATGGTATGATGATAAATTTTTTGTATTTAGCTTGAGGCCACGCGTTTAGCACCAGTCATTAGTTGGTGTGAGACCTTCTTGCAGTATGCTAAAATCATTTGGGGAGTCAATGGCAGCATCCAACTTACAGTTGTCTGCAAACATAGTCAGCCATAGGCCTTTTGTCTTTGCCTGGACCTCTGAGAAGTAGATGCTGAACATTAGGGGTCCCAGGGCAGATCCCTGGAGAATACAACTAGTGACAAGTGTGCTATCAGAGGTGGAGGCACCTATTTTGACTTTGAGGGTCCTGTTGGTCAGCCAGTTGGCCACCCACATAATGAGATAGGGATTTACACCAAATTGTATTAGCTTTTTGATTTTGTCCGAGTGGAGGATTGTGTCAAAGTCCTTGGCCAAGTCAAGGTAAGCTGTATGCACTGACTTTCCCTCATCCAGGGCCTTGGTGACAGTCTCTAAGAAGTCAACTAAGTTCAGCAGTTAAGATCTGCCCTTGATGAATCCGAACTGGGTCGGGTCAAGTGCTTAGAGATTGCTTATGCCCTTGTTTATGAGATCTGTAATAATACGCTCCCTGGCTTTACAGATCAGACTTGTCAAGCTAATGGGGCAATAGTTTCCAGGGTCAGTAGTGGCACCACCTTTGTGCAAGGGGTAGACAATGGCAGTTCTCCACTCTGCTGGAATGAAGCCTGTACGTAGGCTGTGGTTGAATAGGGTGCTCAATGGTGAAGCCAATTCTTGCTGGAGATGGTGCAGAATACAGCCTGGGCTACTATCAGGTCTATGGAAGCTGTGTACTTTATCTTGAATAGAGCCTTCAGCACTTGATCTATGGAGATGTGAGATGCGGGGCAAGTATCAGGGATGTCAAAAGGGCCTTTGGGGGAGGAAAGGAGCAGAGTGGCTAAGTCAACAGGACTGGTGTAAGTGATACTGTTAAGTACTAATTCAGAGCAAACCTGGGCTTTGCAGTGGAGGTTCCTGACATAAGTGAAGAAGACTTTGTGGTTTCCCTTGGTTTTAGAGGTTAGTTTTGATTCATAATTGGCTTTGGAGGCTTTTACTAGTGATCTAATTTGCTTGTTGAGACTAAGTAGGGAGTTTTTCCAATTTGGAATATGTTCCTTTTTACCCTTGGGCAACAGGTTCTTCCTTTTGTTGTAAAGCCTGTTGATAGAGGATGTCCACCTAACAGGTTTGTGTTTTCTTGAGGAGCGGGTTTTAGTTCTATTGGATATGCCTGAGTTCATGCAGTTGTACAGGTGCTTGTATACTGCACTGGCATACAGTTCAGCATAGTTGTCTGCATCCTCTGAGGGGGAGCAGTGGTGTGAAGCCACAGATAACCTCTCTTAGGAGATTGTAGTAACCTTTTGAGAAGTTTTTTAGCTTGATTATGGTTGGGGGAGGTTGGGTGGGATAAAAACTTTGAATGAGAATGTCTGATAATCTGATCTCACCAGAGGTGAACACACTATGGGAGTGGCACAGTAGTTGCCCATGTTGATGAGAACCAAGTCCAGAACATTATCTTCCCTTGTGGGGGAATGATTCAAGCTAGTCTAGTGCATTAGAATTGATGAAGTCAAGGAATCGTTGAGTGAGTGCATTAGTGCAGGAATAGTTCACCCAGTCTATGGTGGGGTAGTTAAAGTCACCAAGGATTAGGGTGTTTGAGGGTATCTTAGTGGAATCAAATAGATCCAGGTAAGAGGAGTGGGTATCCTGAGTCATGGAAGGGGGGTCTATAGCTCACTATGACTTGGATGGGTGTCTTGCCAACTGTCAATTGCAACAGGAGTAGTTCCAGTGTGTCATGCTGGAAAACCAATCTGGGGATGTGTCTGTCCTTAATGAAGATAGAGACTTCATCAGCCTTAGTCTTCCTAACCTCATTTTGGAGTTGGAATGTGTGGAATGAGGTATAGCCTGGTAAGGCAGGGGTGCTATTCGTAGGCCTGAATCAGGTTTCTGTGGCTGCACAGACATTGGCATCTTCCAGAGCAAGCAGAGTCTCCAGTGAGTGCATTTTCAGGTTAAGGCTCCTAGCATTAAGCAGCATAACCTTTAATATGTTTTTTGACATAGCTATTGGTATGTAGTATTACCTTTATAATCAAAGTTTTAGGAGGAATGACAGTGTGACACCCTTACTAAAATATAGAGTTTGTTGAGTTTGAACCCTGGGTCTCCTATGTCTTCACCATGAACTCACTGCACTTACACATGGTTGAAAAGTGAAAGCTAAGCAGGTGTATTTTGTCCACTCAACAGGGTTCAGAGTGTGACTGCCACTCATCACCCCTGAGCTTGTTTGCACTGAGGAAGGTGCACCAAATTAAAATTTTCACTTTTTTTTCCCCTTAAGCAGTGTGCCATGTTTGTTCGTAGGTAGGCAATAAACAAATGGAAAAAGCAATAGCAGACAGGTATTACTTGTGTAAGTACTCATTATAACTCCTATCACTAAAACATCTACTGTGGGACTCAAACCCTGCTTAACTCTGTTCTTTCATTTCATCTCACTACATTTATACATTGTGCCACAGAGACAGGCACCTAACAGATGGAAATTCTGCAGTCACTGCCATCCATGGTGCTGACTGCCATGCAATGCCGCTAAGCATGTTCAATAAGGTGGCTGAAATTAAATTTTTCACTTTGTTCCTAAGGAGTGAACCATGTTTGCGCTGTGTCACAGGTTGCACATATGGCAAAGGAAAAAAAAAATAAAAGGAAAACAAAGGTTAAGCAATTAGACAGCTCTGGATTTGAGCCATCAGATCATTGCACTTACACAGCACATTTGTAGTGGGTTATCTCTGTCTTTGCATAGATACAGCTTTGCAATATCAATCAAATAAAGTGCATACAAGCAATTCACTTTTCATATCCAGGATTAAACATTTCATACAGTTGGACATTCTCTGTTGATTGCACGTGTGTAGATAACATACCTAGTGGAATGAGTGATCATACAATATTTATGACTAAGTTTGCAAAACTGCAGCTCTGTCTTCTCATTGTATTCTGGGAATTCTTCCCTTATCTCTACTTTACTAACAGACATGCAATCCTAGTGCATATACTGTTGTTTCTTTCAAGGTGTGATACACATACATGACAGTGAACAGCAGTTTTCATCAAAAGCAGGAAAGTGTGCTATTATGCCAAAAAAGCATACATGTGAGGTGTTTGGTTTTGTTTAAAAGCTCACTGCAGTTAGTTCCACACTTTGTAAATGTATCCTCAATGACATACCCACTTCAGGGAAAGGTGTCTGTGAATTACTGTGTTTTGCGTCAGTCAGGCTAATCATTCACAGTTGCAAGCCATTAGCACCTAACAATGGTGTTGAGGCTATATTATGTTTACATTTAGTACATGAAGTCATTTTTTTGATATTCAGCATTTCTAATGAGTTCACGCCTCATTTGCATCTTCAAAGTGCTCAGAGGGCTGAATTTACACTATAAAAAGGTAACCATGTAGCTAGGGAAATTGAAGGTGAGGAGATTGTTTTCAGTCATATTTATATTTCCACTTGTGAGAATGTAGGGATAAGTAGAATTTAGACTGCATTTCCTGTAGTGGGTGTTTTAGTTGAATGGGGCAGGTTATTTGATAAACTGCATAATTATATATTACAGATGTCAGTCATCAGATACTGATGGCATTGCTGGACAACTCCCACACATTCTCCTTGGGTACATTTACAAGTACCAGTTATACAGGCATATGCAATTCATTCATGCTCTTACACATTTATTTTTGAATTACAAGTTCCACACTTACATTGTCAGTCCTACAGTTGCAACTATTGTCATTCAGGGCTGACTCTATGTGAGGCTAGCAGTACACAGCCATTATATGGGTAAGTAAAGGTTGTGAGCAATGCCTGGCATCAATTGTATTGTATGTGTATGCACGTTATGAAAGGTGCACACCCTAGATGTTCAGCATGTGCACTATCCATTGCCTCTGGGACAGGGTGAGGAAATATTGTGGATGTGGTGACTATGCCAATTGTAGTGGAACATTAGCTCCTAGCCTGTTAGTTTTCCTGTTGCAGCTGTTTTCACAGAATTATTTTGTGTAGAATAGTACAGACTAATCATTTCTGCACAAGTACTAAGATGATTATAGACACTGAAAGCATGACTTGAATTTAGTAGGCCAAACACGTGCTTGATAATGTTTCTTATTTGAGCATGTGCCTCATTGTAGTCTTCCTCTGTGGGTGCGGGTGCATTTCTGATGGAAGACATCAGACATGGTTCCAATGCATACCCTGCACCCTTCAGTAAATGGCCTTGTGGGTCTTCACCCTTGGAAAACCTGTTGTAGAGCTGTGAGGTGTGCCAGATTTGGGAGTTGTGGTAACTGCTGACATTGCCAGCACACACATTCAGGATGATTTTCCTAGCACCACACATGACCTGGAAGTTAAGGGAATGGGACCCTTTTTGTTGATGTAGACCCTACCCTATTCCCTAGGTGGTGATTTGATCTCAATATGGGTGTAGTCTATTGTACCCAAGACTTCAGAGAGGTGTGCTAAGTGGTAAAACTCATACATATTTCTATCTCTATCCTCAGAGGTATGATAGAAATATATAGTCACTGGCATGCTGTTGTATAGCATTCGGGAACCGATGTAGAATCCTGGATGCTGATGTCTATGTCACCCTCAGAATATCCCCTCTGGGTCTCTGAAAGGTTCCTGTAGCAAAAATTGTAAGTGCTACACTTACCTTGATCTACACAGGTATTGATTCCCCTCTGTTTGCCCTTGCTTTCCTTTGAGTATGACAGAGGATGTAGAGTTCCTGGAGTGTGTCTCTATCCACCTTGCAGCACTGTGCTATTTCCACTTCTTGCAGTCCGTGAAAAGTAAATGTTGTATAAATACCCTTCTCCTCCTTGCCCAAGGTCTGTTGCACATGCACATAACAAGAGCAGTGGCAACCCTTAACATTCTTTCTTTCCTGTGTAGCTTCTGTGACTATATTCCAAAAGATTTTTGAGTATAGAAATGTACCACAATTGCCTTATAGCTTGCTGAATAGCTTTGCCATCTTGGATTAGTTGATTAGCATATAATTCAGCTGTTTATTCACTAATTAGCATGCCATGATGTTTATCTGGTTTGCACAGCTCTACACTTTGTGTAAATATGGTTACTGAACACAGACACATGAGCTATCATGTGCTCATTATGCTGTGACTCAAACATGGCAGGATTTATTGAATCCAGCTTCATATTAGATAGATATGCATGCAAACTATACCCACCTTTTGCTTTTCTTTCAGTAGCTGAAGAGCAGATAAATTATAACCATAGTTAGGCACAAAGAAGAACGAAAAGGGCAAGTGAGGTAGTTTGTAAGTATGCAAACATTAATCATGATTATGAAATCAACATGTATGATTGAGCAAAGCATTCTGAGAAATATGAACTGAAAACAGTCTTTTTGAAGTAATCATTCAGATATAAGTAATAATTGCAGAAATAATGTGCTACCAATGCACAGTTTGAGTGCAATGCATTTTGCTACCATATTGCAGAATAGATTTCTAATGATGATGTTTTACAATTTTATATCTTACACCTGTTTGCTAGATGTTTATCACTATTGTATTGCATAACAGAGCAAACCTTTGATGAGAGAGGAGGACATGAAGAACTGGTTCTACATTTTTGAATAACAAGGATGTCATGGCAACCTCAGGTGAATAAATGCACACAGGGCCTATCCAGGTCACTGGTCAGTGCCAGAAGACTATAGAGATCGTATGAAATGTATACTAGGCATATGCTTATTTCTTCAGCAGTATTGAGACTGGCCTCAAAGTCTTTGTTTCTGCATTCCTGTAGTTTGATATGAAACTTAATTTACACTGGTCTAAAATATTGGATCTAATCTTGATTACTTAAAATGCTGAGCTAAGAAAGGGGCCTTATTTCATGTTTACATGATGCCAGAATTAATTAGTTGTCTAAATGTAGCACTTTTATTTAGCTAAAAGAAACTGCCTAAAGTAGTAAATGTTGTAGTTTGTTATATTTTACTGTTAGAAAGTCGCCTCACACAATATGGCAGTTGTGCATTTTTGCCATTTTCTGATCTAATTCAAGCTCTCCCAGGATCCACCAATTTAAAATAAAAGCATTAACTTAAAATAGATAATTTTCCCTCTGGACCCAGCTAATCTTAAGGGTCTGCTTGTTTTTATAACAGTACTTTGAACTAAAAACATAGAG
Source organism: Protopterus annectens (assembly GCF_019279795.1). NCBI lineage: Eukaryota > Metazoa > Chordata > Ceratodontiformes > Protopteridae > Protopterus > Protopterus annectens. The sequence continues at coordinate 207,694,820 of NC_056730.1, forward strand.
TCATTTCTCCTACCTGAGCACAATCTCAGTGATTGTTCCTTGAGGCCTAGGTTCCAGCCTGAGCCATTCCCCCCTCACAGAGCTCGGGCTCCACTCTGTGAAAACACAAATAATGCTAATATGTCACTATAAAGACACTAATATCTACCAACTGACCCTGACCCTAACCCTAACCCTAAGGTCCGTCACTATCGCACACTCACCTGACCCGCGCCCTAAACCTAACTCACTTAAACCGCCCCTAACCCCAATATTTGTCACTATTGCATACATGCCTAACCTGCACCCTAACCCTAACTCACTTAAACCGCCCCTAACCCTAAAATAAAACCAACCGCACACTTACCTGACCCCAACACATGACCTAACACCACAGGGCTAACAATAGCAAAGCCACAATGACATCAGTATGTCTATTTTGTGTTTTCAGGATTTTGAGTTTCAGGATTTTGGTCTTTCAGGATTTTGGGCTTTCAGGATTTTGAGTTTTCAGGATTCTGAATTTTCAGGCTTTTGGTTTCAGGATTTTGATTTTCAGGCTTATGATGTTTCAGGCTTCTGAATGGGAACCATATATATATATATATATATATATATATATATATATATATATATATATATATATATATAAAACATAGGTCTCTACATGCCATCAGGTGATAATATCCCAAAGATAGAAGACATCCTACTTTGGTGTAGCAATAACCTACCTCAGAAGACACTCATAATGGGTGGATCTCAATATAGATTGGTCAGATTGCAATTCTCCAGACCCCAATAACTGTATTAACTTACACGGCTTCTCGCAACTCATCCAATCATCCACCAGAATTAACAAGTTCACCAACAAACATTCCACTTCAGAATGGATGCTAACAAACAGGCCTGCCCTTTACCCCCACTCAGGTTGTCAGGTTTGGTCAGAAAAAGAACAAACCCAACTAAACAACCTAGTCTATTACAAATTTGAAACAAAAATGGTGCAGCGGTTAACGTTGTCACCTCACAGCAAGAGGTTCTCTGGTTCGATTCTCGGCTGGGGTGCCTTCTGTGTGGAGTTTGCATGTTCTCCCTGTGCTCGCGTGGGTTTCCTCCGGGTACTCCGGTTTCCTCCCACATTCCAAAGACATGCATCTGGAGCATTTCTCCCCGGGCCTCCGCTGAAAACAGGATCTGTGGAACCTAGTCGGACATTCCCGGTCAACAAATGTAAAATAAATAAAATAAAATAAACTCAACCCCAACTTGTAGAAATGCTTAAAAGCTGTAATTGGACACCATTAAAACAGCTTCCACTACAAGAAGCTATTAATTACTTCAACACTACCTTCCTCTCTATTTTAAACTCTCAAGCACCCAGTAGATACATACATGTTAAGTCTAACTATGCTCCTTGGCTAAAAAAGGAAGCACTAAACCTTCTCAGACTTAGAGATAAGGCTTGGCCTACCTGGAAATCAAATAAATCCTTACTCACATGGCAAACTTATCAGGAACTTAGAAACAAAGATAAGAAACAAATTAAAATAGAGAAAGTCAACTACTGCACATACAAACTAAGCACCACAAAAATCCACAAAAATTCTGGTCCACTATAAACAATATCCTTCTACCAGGGAAAACAGTAACACCCACTCCCACCACTACTAACAACTCAGACAATATTACTACTTAGTTTAACAAATATTCTAAAGAAACCATACTAGATCTATCCAAAACTCAAACTCCTTCAACAATTAAAACCCCAATCCCCACAACAAACATCTTACCACTATTCTCTCTCCAACCAGTAGCAATTGACACTATCAAAAGTCTGCTGAAAAAATTAAAACCCACCAAACTAGCCACAGGTGGTCTACCTGCTGAATATTTACAGATAACAGCAGAAGGTATAGCATACCCCATTTTCATTACTAATCAATAAATCCATAGCTGAACATCAGGTCCCTCCAATGTGGAAAACTTCATATATCAATCCCCTACACAAAGGCAGCCCATCAACTGAACTAAATAACTATAGACCAACTGCAATATTGTCTCCACTATCAAAAATTCTTGAAAGAGTAGTTCATAAACAGGTTACTGACTACCATCATACTAACAATCTCCTAACTAATACCCAACATGGATTCAGACCATACCATAGCACAGCCACTGCACTGTCTTTCACTAGCACTGCCAACTTCCATAGGACCAATAATAACTATGTCTGTTCTATTTTCCTAGACCTGTCAAAAGCCTTTGACATGGTCACTCATACAAACATATTAAATACCCTCACTGACCTTCATTTCTCAAACTCCACACTTGTATGGTTCCAAGATTACCTCACAGAATGACAACAAGCAGCCTCTTGGCAACAAACTCTATCACCCCTACTACCAGTCACTCTTGGAGTGTCTCAAGATTCTGTCTTAGGCCCACTTCTGTTCTCTATATTTACTAACAAGCTCAATCTAGCAACCACTCATGCATCACTCATCCAATATACAGAGAACTCCACAGTGATCTCCTTTGCACTTTCTCTGTTGGATCTTTAGACTCTAACTCAAAAACCATTTCATGATGTAGAGTCCTGGCTTACAAATGCTAACCTAATCTTAAACCCTAAAAAAAAAAAAAAAACTAATGGTCTTCCTCCCTAATAAAACTTCTCCCTCCTCTAACACTTTCTTAATCTCCTCAATTAACAATACCATCATCACCCCATCACCACACACTAAACATTTAGAAGAAATTGACTGCAAACTTAAATTTGATATTCGCATTTCCCAGACAGTGAAAAAGGTGCATAAAAAACTAGGTACTCTACACAGGAATAAACACAACTTTACCAAAAATACCAAAATAGCTATTGCCCAAACACATTTAATCTCCACCTTAATGTACACAGCCCCAGTTCTCACTAATCTCAAGAAATCTGAATTATAAAAACTTGAATTCTGCTATAATAAATTTACAAGATACACCACAAATTCACCAACTAGATCACACCACTGCCTCACACTCAAGCAACTCAACTCGATGGAGCACCCCCATCTCCTACACTATACAAAACTGACAATGGCCCACAAAATCCACTCAAATCAGGAAAAAATACCAGCCTTACAAACCCTTCTTCAACCCTATGTTACCAATAGACCACTACGTTCCACCAACAAACAGCAAATAAAAACCTACTTATCCAGAAACCAAGCAAGGGATTCCCTATTTGCTAACTACATAGGTAAAATCTGGACTGAAATGCCAGTAAACATTACTTCCGTAACATCTTTACCTCTTTTCAGAACTAGCCTTCCTTAGCAAGTCACTCTGCCCATGCTCTGCCCCTGGTTGATGGATAGCAACTCACTCTCAACTGTCTCCTCTAAAAATTTACCTGGCTAATTAAACACACAGAAACTATGATTGTTTTTAACATCATAATGTAACCTGCCTTCTAATCACCAACTTTTTATCATCGATGCCTAAATTCTACTGACATATTGGGGTCTTACTTATACTGCAATCTTTTTACTGTCTTACTATCTATATCTTCGCATGCCTGCATAAAATTCCACTAATGTAATATTGGATTGTATAATTCTTGTAAGCATAGCACACTGTATACCAATTTACTGTATACTCCTGTTCCTCATCCTTTTATTGATGTATATAAATCACATTTAAGTTAAGTAATGCAACTACTGCCAATTGGACTTTCATGTACATTATTTCCATTTTTTATGTTATTCATATTTGTTATGTATATATACTAACTGGAGATTTTCTCCCTGGGCCTCTGCAGAAAAAGGATATGTGCCCATTCGGACTTTCCTGGTAAACAAATGTAAAATAAATAAATAAATAAAATAAATAATATATTCTCACTGTAAAATGTCTTACCATTTCATACTTTACACTTGCTTATTACATGCTTATCAGTAACATTTTCCATGTAAAAATATAGTGCCATCTCATATCTTTCACCTCTTCATTAAACGCTACATAAGCAGTGTCAATAAAGCTGACACCAAATAATAAGTTAATTTATTGTCTGCATTCCTATGTATCTCTATACTCCCACCCTGTCATTTTTTTGTTATTTTAATTAACCATTACTTTGCATTTCTTTTTTTTCCCATTCTTTTCTATTCATGTCCATTTTTCCACAGATCCAATGATCCCAGGACCATTACAGCCATGTTACTCAAAGGTCAGGGAAGGTTGGCCCTCTGTCAGCCTAAAGATGTCCTCACAGGGTCAAGTCATAGCTCTGGTCCTGTAGGTACCATGACATGCACAGCCTGGTTAAGCCACGAAGCACATGAGCTTCAGGACCTGGTAGCTGATGGGGTAGACCATGTAATGGACAGGCACCTTCAACCTTTGCAGGTCCTTCTTCAGTGGGTGCAAGACTTCCTGCCCTAGGCAGCTATTTATTTATCATCACAGCCTCCAGCCCCTCAAAATTTGGGTCTTTCACTGTGTACCTGTCAGGCAGTTGAAACAACTGAGGTACTATGAACCAGAGTGGGTCTGGCTGCAACTTCTCCTCTTCCTCCTTCCCTATTCTTCTTTCCTATACCCTCTACCCTGCTTCCTTCCCAAACTTTCCTCTTATATAAAGACATCTTACAAATAACCCAAATATATAACAACCCTACTGTCCTACATCCTCTCCTACATCTTCAAGCATAACCTAATTAGGTGTTTCCTTGCACAAACTTTCACACTGTTGTATTCACTGCAAATAACCTGTATAAAGTATATTTGCCTATGCATATAGGCATACAGAGGTGTAACTGTGGGGGGGGGGGGCACCTGGGAAAAAAAAATTATGTTACTTTTTTGGGACTGTTGTAAGAAATGTTCAGCACACACATCCTGTCCAGGTTGGATCCACCCACTCTGTGTGTGTGTGGGGGGGGTAATAGCACAATTAGGTATACCTGGTGGTTAGGGTTACTCAGGCTCAAACACTGTACCTTAGGTGCTAAAAACAATTGCCTGAATTCTCTACCCATACCGCCACTTGTGATTTAAGGAGCTGAGTTCATAGCTCTCAACTGTCCAAATTTTCACAGAATGTTTGGCTGATAATTTTGGTCTGTTCCTCTTAAAAATTGTGGTTTTCTGGCAAATCAGTGAAAAATGAATTCACTAAATGATATCCATTTAAGTTTCAGTCTTCCTATATTTCAGAAAATGCATGGTAACACAAAACATTTTATTTTAGCATCTTTCAAAGATTATACAAGCTGTGATGCCCCTGCACTGGCCCAGTAATCAAGGAGCCTCAATCCTCACCACTGGCAACAGTGGGAGATGTACACAATAGGAGGATGACAAGTGCACACACAGTAAACTGAAATTTCCCTTAAGAGCATACAGAGATCACAGTCAGTCTAGGGCTGGTTTCTCCCTCTTTCTCCAGATCCCTAATAAGACTCCACACTGGCACAGCTATAGAGTTGAGATCTCAGCTGAGTGGCCAGGCTAAGACCTCCAGTACCCTTTCTGTCCGAGCAGTGCTTAGTGTCCCTGCCCAAGTAGCTGCCACACAAACACTTTTAGATTTGATGTATATACAAACACACACACACACACACACACACACACACACACACACACACACACACACACACACACACACACACACACACACACACACACACACACACACACACCTGAGGAAGGCTGGTACAGGTTTACTAGCTATGCCCCCTTATGCCCAGACTATAAGGTAGTTCCAGCTGCCACTCACCACTACATATCAGCTACATAAGGCCCATAACAAAGGGTGTCCAATCCTACTGTTTTATGTTACTATTAATCCAAATTGTAGTCTGACCAAGAGCAAGGCTATTTAAGAGTGGCCTGTACAGTGTCCCCAAATAGATGTGCAAGTACTCTAAGAGCTTAAATATGTCTTACAAATATCAGCCACAAAGGTAAGTGTAAATAGATTTAATAATAAATAATAAATGAACAAGAAAATACTAAATATGTATTTACAGTGACTTCAGAGTTCAAAATCATAGGAAATATTTAAAACAACATTGCAGGATGGTCTAAAATAAACACAGAAAACATCTAAACTAGTCTTTACTATATTCCTAACTATACATGCAATAAATTACTGTAACCTAGACTTACTTACCGTATGGCAAGTGCAGATGGTGGTGATGAGTGTATGCTCTTGTTAGGTCAAAGACAAAGTAGAAAATTTCCAGTCTCTCTCTCTCTCTCTCTCTCTGAGAGACTTCTTTAATTAATATCAAATATTATTGCTGGGTTAGCTTGGATGACGTCACTTTTTGTCATCTGACTTAAGTTCCCAAGCTGAACTCCCCATTGTAGCATTTGACATCTCCTTGTGAAAAATATGTAGCCTTCAGATGTTTGCATTTGCTATAAGACATAAACTAATAAAACACTTACAAAACAATGCAGAAGGCACCCAGTTCTAGACAGCCTGTCTCCTTGCTGCATTGAAACTAACATTTATAGCACAATCATAAAACAATTTAATTTCAACTTATTTTCTTGAAGTTTTGCAAGTTAACTCTATATGTTCCAGTTTCTACTTTTGAAACATATACATTTGCACAGGTATATAATTTATATACATTTCTGTTCTTTTCCAGTAGGGTACACTGTGGACATATTCTTGAAGCTCAGTATTGTACAAGCCCTGTTCAACACACATTTCTGTACCAGTAGTTTAATATACACATAACATACTGTTCTAATACAATTGGTAACACAAGCAATTGCATCATGCTGGTATTCACAAATGACATATAACTATTTACAAAAATTTATAGAGCTGTGCTGACAGTGTGTCCTTTTGTTACATTTCTATATAAATTATATTAATATTCTCAAGTGACATATAATTATTTACAAAATCCCAGCTAGCTGGACTGGCAATATTTCCATTGTGTCACACAAACAATGTTTAAAATGTGTCCCTGTTTTTGGGCCTTTGCCCCCCCCCAATAGATTTTGGCATTTTCCAGATTTCTTATGCTGCAAAGTTGAGAAATATAGTTGAGTCCCAAGCAGAATTCACAAGGAGCTGACAGCTTCAGGGGAAGAGAAGTTTAGTTCTGCTTATGCCAAGACTATTTGCATTGTTAGTACCACATCAGGTGGTATATTTGTTTTTGATGCAAAAGGCTGTGGGTTCATCTCCCACAGTATGTAGATGGATTACTGATGCTGTCCTGTGTTGTACTTTTAAAGGGGTTGATGCTGCAGTCCTGAAAATGTCCTCCTTTAGCAGAGATACCTAGTAACTATGAACCTGTTATCAGTTTGCCATCTATTCCTTATTGCAATATTACTAGCTTATCATTTTTTAATGTAGCATAAGCAATTTATTCTTCAAGGGCAAGAGACACTTTATCTGTAGGTGAAACATTGAAATATAAAGTTGTTTGCTAGCAGCAACCTTTTTATTAATTACAGATCTCTTTAATGTGTAATTATTTAGTTAACTTTTACTTCTGCAGAGATTGTGCATATTTACTGATATTGGTGGATTGTAATGAAAGAAGTTTGATTATACTTTTATGATGGAAATGTTCTGAATTAGGCAGTTTTGTCATTATTGATTCCTACATTTTGTTTCTTTGCTTACTGGAAAAATGTTCAAAACACTAAATTTAAAACACTCTTTAACAAGTGTGCTGCATTGTACAAGGAATATAATTTAATACAATCAGGAAGGTGAATCAAAGAACACATGTATGTTTTCATGGTCCTAAATATGTATGCAAGGGGCTTATGATTTGAAAAACAGCCCAAAGGTAAACTTTATCTGCCACTGGCCAGATGCAGTTTCTTTGAATATGAGTTTCAATGCTGTTTCAATGAATGTGAGTTTCAAGGGTAGAGAAGTTTTAATGCTAAGCCTGTGTTCATTGCGAGACTGTATTGTTTTGTTTAGCAAATGTGTATTAGTGTTTGTGCTATAAAATTTAAAATAAAAGTTTTAAATGAAATCCAAATAATCATTGTAGAAGTAAAGCATAAAGCAGTATGCACATTAGTGTTTATGGTAAATGGGGAGAAATCGCCAAGTAATGGGACACTGGAATGGCTGCAGGGGAGGGTAGGGCTGTGTATGGAGGGCCCCATTTAACCATGATTTTGTGAGGGGGAGGGGCAGCAAACTCAAAGATAGCCTCAGATGGTGTTTTTTTGCAGATAACCGCTGCACAACTGCAAATAAGAGGAATACGCATAACACCTTATAATTTACTGACAGCATCCTAGCTCTTTTGGTAAAGATCAGGGTTACATACAAGAGTGACATTACCTTTTCAGAGGTCATCACACGTACAAGTTCATGTCACATTCATATTTATATGGCAATAATCCAAGGACGAAGTATGCATTTATTTACTTACATGTACATTTATTTATTTATTTATTTGTTTGTTTGTGTATTTATTTATTTGCTCACTCACATCTGTTGACAGGAGTTATCCTGCTGGGCCATAGCATTTTTTGAGAAAATCTATGGATAAAAGCTCTACAATACAAACAGTAATGATTAAAAAATTAGAACTAAATCACAATGACAAGAAGGTTAATAAAGGGTAACACTGAGGATATTTTCTTAGAATGAGGACATAAGCATCTGTAGGAAAAAAATGCAAAAATTGCATAAATGCAGGTGTAAACATAAATTCTATAAATAATATAGAAATAATGCAGGGAGTGAAGTAATAAAAAATGATGTAAGATTAGAAAGTAATGAATAATATGAGATAAATGAGAAGCTGCACATGAGAACAGACAGGATAGAGAAATAGGAAGAATAACACAAACCACTGCAGGGCTAGAGTGAGTACAATACCCTTTAATAGCAATTATTATTAATTTTCTCAAACTTAGAACAATCAAATGGAGAGACTCCACAATCTCCTCAGTGGACAATGCCCTAATATCTAAGCTATATATATTAGTACTTTCACAAATAGTGAAGTAACTACAGCATTACCTGCTGAAAATGCTTGTACTATAGAAAATAAAACAAAATTTGCCTTAGGGAACAACTATTTTTAAAATTAGCTAATATATTTCAACTTCTTCTAATAGAAATAATAATTTTATTTGAGATAATTATAATCAATGTATTGTTTAAGTTCAAAATTAAAATTTAAACTCCATGTTTTAGCTTTGCAAACACTATGATCAAAACATTTCAATAATTCAGATATATGAGTTCTAATTACTTCACAATAAGCGGCAAAAACATCTTCCATAAAATACCTTCTTCTCTGGAACATATTAAACATTTTATAAAATTCTGTAATAAAATCATTCCAATTAGAACATAACCTCCTAATATGTAAAAACTGACTCTTAGGAAGGGATGAGACCAAATGATCTGGGTGAAAACTAATACTAAACAAATAATGTACACTAGAAGTAGATGTATGAAATAAATGAGTTAAAATAGATTCAACCTGCATACCAATTAATGTCACATGTAAAATGCATTTTAGTTTAGTAGTTATTCATAATTATTATGAAATACATTTGAAACAGAAGGGATAAAATTCAACCCTCCACATCTGACATCATCATACTGTCCTGGGAAAGGTGAGATGGTCTCTTCAGCTGAGATAGAAGCAGTTGTTTTAGGGTAGCAATTTTATATTTCTTGGAAATGTCTTTGTGAATGACTGTAGCACAGGGGACTAAGAGTTTGTCAAGTGGACTGAAGTGGAGGACTGCATTCTTGAGCAAACGAATTGGTGATGATGAGCTATGAGCAGCTTTCTTGACCAATAAGATTTATGACAATTTGACAATCCCGTCATGACCTTTGCTTGTACATTCTGATGGTAACCAAAGAGTTAGACTTCACGTGCAGTCAACAGATCATACATTCTGGTAGTAACCAAAATAGTTTAAAATTCAGATGCATCTAGCTTCCCAGACATAAGTGAAACACTAAACAAACTGCAGAACTGAATGTATTATATTTTTAGCAAGGTGTGCTAATGATGTGAAGTTAATAGTTTAACTTCTTTCAAGTACAGGTACCTGAAAACCATAAGCAACTCATATCTTCCCTGTCAGCTTTGTGCCACACAACAGAAAATATGAAAACGGACTCATTTTCTTCTTCCATTTATTTTTTTCATTCAGAATGTCCATTTGTCCAGGTACCAGTCTTCATATATTTAACAATTTCTCACCTTTCTATCTGCTGCTGTAATATATGTGCCCCAGTTTCCCACCTGCAAGAAAGATGAGCGCCAGTATGGATACGCAATATGGGGGAGAAAGATGAATATCTTCAAGTGGTCAAGGCTTCTGAGGATTTTTTCTGTGCATCAGCCAATTAAGGCTGTGGCAAGAAGCATTTACCATTCATAGCCCTATAAATAATTGAAACATAGCATCTGAAAATAATTAGTTCCTATTACCTCCACTGGGTAATAGGATCAAGCCATCAGTAACCACTGGCCAAAATAAAAACTACATTTTTGGGATTGCAGACATGGCAGTGATGGCTAAAACTTTTCCCAGTTTGCAAATAACCTCATCTATTTTTTTTTGGAGGGGTAGATAAAATAGTTCCATTAAATATCTTAGTTCAGATGTAAGTATGGCTGCCATCATGGTGATAAACGCCGCAAAAGTGTTGTGGGTCCTATCTAATACATCTAAATTTTCAAGAATCTGTAATCAAACAGCATTATTATTCTGTTTTAACTTCTTGTACCCCTTTAAGGCATATACTTATTTTATAGAATGTGATAAGCAAATTCCATCAGTTATTTAAAAGAATGATGAGACTGTCATGTAAAAGAAACCACAACACACTACACCTGAACCTATTTCAGAAGTGGGGTGAAGAGTTGAAGGACCTCTGACAAATAAAACAAGTTTAAAATAAACCCTAAACTGGAATAGACTTGGTCAAGGAATGAAGGATCCCAAAGCTTTAATAGGAGAGGAAAAGTAGAATTCATGTGATATCAGATATGTTTTATAGATTCCTGAATGGCAAAGAATTTGAACAGCATAACAATCTGCACAGCATATTTCAGACCTTTAAATAACATACGTGACTTCTGATAAGTTAAACTATGCATCCACTGTTACAGTTACATTACAAATAACTTCCCTTAACCTCTCAAACAGATACTTTACAAAATGTTCTCTGCAGAAGCTCTACAAGGCTTAATGAAAATGTTGTTGTTATTGCAGTCATTGACCTCTCAATCAATTTTTGTAACCTTTACTCAGTTACTCCAATTAGGATAGTTTCCAAACAGAATCTCTCTCTCAAATGTCATCTTCAATAGTTTACCAAAATGAAAAATGAAAACCTGTTACAGCTGACATTTTGGAAGTACCAGCTGTGCATTATACAACTGTTTTCTATACAAGTGTGTGTGTGTGTGTGTGTGTGTGTGTGTGTGTGTTACAAGAGTTGACATAAATAAAATGTTGCTTCTTGCAATTTTGCTTCTCCACCAGATCTATTTAATATCTGAAGAAATACCATGCACATACTGAATTATTTTTAGAAACTGCCATGTTCTGCTCCCAGATGCAGAAAATAATGTTTAAAATAGTTAGAGGTTCTTTCATCTTATCTACTGAGTTCCAAATATATATTTTTGTGCAAAAAATTGTTCTTCCTCTGGTTAATGTCATCATTTATATAACCAATGAAACTATTGTATATTTTCTGACACCTGTTCATAGATATGCAAATTAGGAGACCACTTAAGAGCCTAGCCCATATTCTCAATTGTCCGTAAGTGCTATATGGTTAATCAACTTGCTTAGGGCTATACAAAACATAAACATAAGCTAAGGGAATCAAACCATCTACCAGGAGAAGTAGCTTGTTAGCAGTTTATAACTAAAATCCTCTTCACTATCTGCCAGACTCCATGACAATGCTTCTATCCCCTACCCATAATGTTTCTTTTTTTTTTTTAATTTGGTTATTTCTTAACAAATCTACCTATGATATTTTCAGTCTCTGTTTCCCTTTTATGTCTTTCAGTGTCTAGTTGCCCCACACTCACACACTTTACATATGCACATCTAACCTACTCCACAAAGGTTCAGAGCTAGGATTTTTGCAGCTCTGAGTCAACTTCTAGAATGTACAATTAATTGAAGGGGTAATGATTGAGATGTATTCTTCTGGTGTGGTGAACCCGGTGGGCATGGCATTATGCCAATTTATAACTAATGTGTCTAGCTATGAACAAAAATTATTTGCACAGAAAAAGAAGAAGTTGGCTAGGGACTTTAGTGATTTTAAGTCCAGATATATTTTTTCCTGGTCTAAATCTAATGATAAAGTTAATGAGAAGGTTGTGACTGGTACACAACAAACTGATGACTCCAATAGAAGGACTGTTCAGAACCCTGTGATTGATAAGGCCGTTTCTGCTGCCTCATCTGGTCCTTTATGTGATGAGGCTTCAGTTTATACTACTCCACCTAGTGAAGTTCAGTCTGTACCTGTTCCTATAGTGACTGAGGTTATAACCGCAACTGATGCTCCACCTGTTGTCAGAAGGAAGATAGGACAGAACACCTCAAACCAGATTTTTCCTGTTCTACCCTTGCCTATTTGTCAAGTAAGGGGACATTCACCACAATGGTCAAGCAGCCATGGAACAATGAAGAGGAAACAATCTATACAAACTCAGCATCACATGATCAAATGTATGTGGCAATCAGTGAACAGTCCATAGCTTGGAATATTTCTAAGACAGCACTTGTGGACTGTCATTTATTCCCTCACGAGGTACAGATTTAGTGGACGCTATCCTTTGACTTTAGAATGTTTGCTTGCAATTTGACTCTAAAAGCTTTATATCCTGTTACCACTGATGTTGGTAATAATTTATTTAAGAAACCTAGTGTGTTTATGCCTCCCATTAATTCTGCTGTTGAAGCCTTCATTAAATTATGCGAGAATGATATTTATGAGTTCTTTCAGAGTGGTAAACTGAAGAAGCATTTTAATAATCTTACACCATGTGAAAAACAAGCACTTAAGCAGTTACAGAGTGAAAGAGGCATTGCTATTTGGCCAGCTGACAAAGGTGGCTCTCTTGTTGTGATGGATTCAGTTTTCTATTTTTCATTCTTGTTATATCTTTTGTCTGATACTACAACCTATTCATTAATAGGTTTATAGGAGATTGAAAAAATGATTGAATGTGTGCATAAGACTGTTAGTGATTGCTTTCTTAGTTGTTTGATGTCTTCTGTGTTATCTTATTTGTTTGTTGAACATCCTTTGATCCCTAGCTTTCATGGGCTTCCCAAGATACATAAAGATTCAGTTTTACACCTTTTAGGTTGACTGTAGCTGGCACTGGCAGGATATGGAACCTTTCTCCATATTTATAGAGAAAATGTTCACCTGTTCTTGATAAATCTAGTGTGGTCCTAAGAGATACTAAACAATTTCTGAAAGATTTATATGATTATACTAGATGGAATGAGCATGGTAGTGATTGTTAATTAGTTACAATTGTTGTCACATCTTTGTTTACTGTTATCCCCAATCTTGAAGGGAGACAGTTGGTCAAACAATATCTGGTTGAGAATAGTGATTATGATATTAAATTTATTGAGATGCTGTGACTCTTTATTGAGATGGTTTTAGACAATAATCCCCGGGATTCATGAAGCTCGGCGCAAGGCCGGTGTAAGGCCTGCGCCGGCGGTGCAGTGAATAGTCGGCGTAGTAGCGCCATATGCATAGTAATGAGTGCGCGCCGCAACCACAGACACGTGCGTAGTGTACGTGAGCGAGCCGAAGTAGGATGCGTCCGGAGGCGTGGCTAAGCCGGCAGGCGATGAGCAACCTAAAGTGCTGACTGCCACAGTCCGCCCATAATTGTAATGGCACCAGCCAGGGCCCGTGCAGAATGAAACGCACGCAGAGTATGCAACATAGTACCCGTCCCAACAAAATGGAGAAGAAAACACAACCCACGAAGCCCTAAGTGTACCCGTCCAAGGAACAAAGGATACGCGTAATACTGTGTCCGTACCGCAATGCACTGTCAGTGGGCATACCCAGAGAAGGTGTACCGCAGCATGTCAGAACGCCGCACCGACATAGGAGTAGCGACTAAGGTTACCACCTGTCCCACTTTGCGAGGGGCAGTCCCTCCATGGGCAGTTGTGTCCCGATAAAAAATATTAAAAATGGCAAATGTCGCAAGATTGTAGGACATAATTATATCCCATATTTTATGTAATGGTTGCATAAAATAGTTATTTCCGTAACTAAAATACCTAAATGTGACAAGAAACAGAATAAGCAACTAAACTGCTACAAGAATAAGCTTTTATTTAGGCAAACAAGTGAAGTTCTATGCTTTGTACTGACCGTGGGTATGTGTCGGCCTGTAAAATCTGATGTGAGTCCAGAAAATGTCCCACCTTGGCCATTTGAAAATGTGGCAACCCTAGTAGCGACATGGCCATGGTCACCAGGGTTACCAACTGTCCCACTTTGCTATGGACAGTCCCTCATTTGACAGTTGTGTCCTGCCAAAAATCGAAAAATGGCAAATGACCTGAGATTTCCAGACAAAAATATTCCCTCAATATACCTCTAAAAGTAGCATAAAACATATATTTTGTATATGAAGCACATACATGGCATAAGAAACAGAATAAGGAACCCAAATGCTACGAGAATAAGCGTATATTATGGCAAAAAAGTGAAGTTCTGTCATCTCTACTTGCTGTGGGTATGTGTTGTCCTGCAAAATCCGATGTTTCCACAAAAGATGTCCCACTATGGGCATTGGAAAAGGTGGCAACCATAATGGTCACAAGCAGTAGTGAGAGTACACAGCCGGGTAGCCATGTCGACATAACAACAAAAAGGAACCAAGATACCCTAAACACAGGCAAACATGTGCATAGCAACATGTACCACACCCAGCAACGTGTTCGTCACATACACAGGACGGCGTATGTCTAAGCGTAATATCCAGAAGCAGAACCCATGCATGCAAATGTAATAGCCCCATTATAGCATGTAAGTCCCACCCATGTACGACCGTGCACCCAACCCAGCTAGCAGCCTTGTGCAGCTACACACCTACACACAATGGGCATACCTGAAATGTGGTAAGAAGTATCGTTTTAGGCAGTGCCACACGGGCAAATATGTACCCCACATGTCACCAACCCACCTCAGGTACAGATATGCAAATGGCTGCATGTGAATGTGTCGGCAGAATGTGTACATCCCGCATGTGGTATGGACCCGTCCAAACCCTATAGGCTTGCACACGCCACGGTGCACATAACTGTACACATGTGGACAAGTCGGGATGTTGAACCAACGCACCGATGATTAGCTATGCAGACAAGTCAAACACATATAGCGGAACATGTGCCTACCAAACAGGACGTCCTAACAGGGTGCCACAGGCACAGAAGGGGAAGGTGGGACATCACATGTGGAGAGTAGCGTTGCCGGACGGCCAAACACCCACGGCCAAGGTAAAGGACGGAACAACATGCATATGGCTGGATGGATGTTGTTAGAAAAATATATATAGAAACACATATGAAGTGCCAGTTTAGAAGCAAAATACTATATAATGCATTGAATTGTACTGTACAATATGGCAGTAGAAATGATCATGCATGTAATTGGTGAAGCTTAGCTGCAGTGTGATCGAACTCTGACCCTGGCAGTAACCAGTTCAGCAGGCTTATGTCTCTCAGCATTAATTATCTGCTGGGTTACAGGAAAAATAAATGTATGTACATGTATAACTTCCTCCCTTCCTCTGAGGAGGATGGCCTTGTGAGCTCTATCGAAGATAGAGTACAACTCCTTACCAGAGAGACAAAGGAACGTATTAAGAAATGAACTGACTATTGTATCGGAACAGTCCAGGGTCCTTGAAAGAGCAACAATTACAGAAGGACACTGTAATTGACCAGGTGCCTTGCAAGGCTGTGTTATTCTCATGGGAAAACATTTTAACAGCATTACCTCAGCACCCTCGTATGAATAGAATATTGTGGACCATAGTGATGGAAATGCCCTGTGACTGACCACGTCAGTAAGGTGGGCAAAAGCTGATTATAAACACTATATAAACAAATTGCTTCCTGTATAGAGTCAGACAAAACTCTTATACTTGTACTGTATAGTTTTTTGCCTCCCGGTGTACACTACTAAAACGTTGTGAACCTGAGCTTCCTGTGTTATTGACTGTCATTTAGAAAAGCCTACTGATTTCTACAGTCTGGTTTTAACAACTTATTTGACATTGTGGTCCTTCTTAGCCGGAATTCCCTTGGTAAGCTACAGGTCAGAGTGCATGGGTGGTTAGACATCTGCACAGGAGAAGTTGCCTAAATGGTTCTTCTTGAGTGAAAAGACCTCCGACTGAATTGTTGTGTGTAAAGAGGCTGTCCACTGTCTGATCTGTGGCTGAAAAGCGGAAAACTGGATCCCAAGAAGAAAACGTGCAGTCATAAACGGGAGGCTCAGGTAAGGAGAGTTTGCCTCTTTGTCTCTGTTGTAGATCAGGGACCAGGCTACATTGTGTTTCTGTTAACAGTTGTGATAGCAGGTCGAAGACCAATCCAAGTAGTTTTACATTTGGACATAGATCAGGGGAACACAGAGTAGAGTAAATAGTGATTGTAGACACTACAGTGGATACAGGGAAGGAGATACCACGTGGTACGAGAGAAGGGTTACGTAACAGTCGTTTAGAAGACATGGGAGATTAGTGCACTAAGAGATCGTGAGATCCGCGTTTGACAGGTGATGCGAAGTATATGCAATTGCAGAGAGCACATAATGTGAGATATTCTGCAAAATGGGGTAATAAATATGACATTGATGGTATATTAGACAAAATATCGTTAGTGAAACATTGGAATCACTTAAAATGTGACGCAGATGATGTGCAGGCTAAAAAACAGCGACAATTGGGTATCCCTCAAGCACATAGGTGGATTGAGGTAGTGAACCAAAGGGAACAGAAGACTAAGAATGCGAAAGCATCATACGTAGACAAAGAAGATAATAATACAGTACTAGCGACGGCCCCCCCCTCCACCCCCTCCGATACCACATCCAGGATATGAAGCGGGAGGGCAGGCTAGTCCCCCCCATGTTATCCTGTGGCAACAGAGGTATCACAACGACCAATTGTAAGAGAAGCTATTGAAACCACATCCCGAACACGTAAAATACCTAGGGACACTCAACTAAGAAGAGAGTCCTGGGTTCACCTGACCCTTTTCAAACCAGTAAAGAATATCCAGTCTGATTTACATGTTGTAGCCGATATACCATAGAGACAGAATCACCCGGGGCAGAGTGTATAACAATACAAAGCAACCCCAAAGACATTGGTTTACTGTCCTACTGATCATACACCTATTAACCATGTTTGTGGTGACTTTACTTTTGCTGGGATCTTTCCTGCATATAACTACACAGATACAAATAGTGAGACGTGATGAACTGGCCACAGATTGGCATCCAAACCTCAACACATACCTAGCCATGACGCGTGTGCATGTACAGACTATGAACATTTCAAATTGCTGGGTTTGTACTGCCATACCTACATCATATGGAGGACTTCCGATGTATGCTGTCCCCTTGGTGATAGATTGAGACTTGTGAATATTTACCTTTTGATACAGGTTCTGTGAGATCACAGGACAAAGTGGCACTGTACTTACCTGTTACACAAAAAGGAATTGTTTGTTTTCATAAACATGATACAGTCCAAGTTGGTGGGAGTAATTGTAACATAACTGTGTCTTACAAATGTCATATAACAGCCAAAGATTACAGTACTAGTTGTAGCACCATTCATGATTTGTATTTAAGCTTAATGAGAACAACGTGGAAAGATGTGCTCTAGCATGGACGGCTGTCTTTCCCATGTATCGCATATTTGAACGGCTGACACATATGACTGTGGTACGTTGTGTATCCACTCATTGTCCATGCACTGTCCGTATTCCAGAACACCGTATTGACATCTGCTGGATATCGTGACAGACAGCTATCCTTGCTGTCCTGACAGTGTACCCGTACACGCCATATACCTTGTGTGTACTTGGCTAGTTATGGTGTGTGTATGTCTACCTGTGCTGTATGCATGGCCGTGTGTGTGTCCCGCTACAGCCATCTGTGCATGTGTTGCCACCATGGGTAACCTTGTGGGCCGCTGTTTCATGTGCACGTCTGCACATACCTGCAGACCGTACTACCCCTCTTACGGCTGCGGACTTAGATTGACTGCTGCCCTAGGCTGTAGGGCTCCTTGGCGCCCACCACCACAGCACATGGTGCCCCCATCTTGGTATACCTACATGACACACCTACTAGACAGGTGGCCCTACTAGTGCGGCACCCTGGCCAGCCGCAGGATTGCTGTATGCCTACGGCCGGATGTGGGCACATCACAAGGCATACGTCTACATTTGGTGTTTTATGACGTCCAGGTTGGAATACCAGAGGGGGGACCTCATCAGCTATGCTATAGAATGCGGATCTATTTGGATTAGTAGGTGGCAGGTTGGCCACACACCAGGGCTGACCGATGGAACACTGATGAGGCCTCTTTTGAGAGGCAGGTGGAGCAAGCCCCCGTAACGGGAATGTAGTTTAGGTACAGATGTAGAGTTAGCACACATTTGTCCACTCTTTCAGTTCTGTACCACTGTATTACAGTGATATGCTATGCATATCTGCCATATACATTGTTAAATCATTGAATGATGAGTATTCGGCATAGTATAATATCATATGATACATGTGTTAATAGGATGCCTTCTGAGGTGTTAACATATGTGTGTGTGGTTAACATTGCGTCTGTGCTTTCTATGCTGTGGTTACATGTTCATTGTTTGCACAGAAAGTAACACATGGAAGTGTAAGGGGGGATATATAAAGCCTGGACGCGTCTATGTTATGTGTACGTCTCACGGAGCCTACGGGTGATAGCGCTTACATGTCTATGGAGTAACCTTTGGATACCACATGTGACCTGTCGTGGACGAAACGTCTACATTGACTGTTTCATCTACCTATGTGTGTCGTGCTTTGTGTGCCATAAGGTGCCAGCGGGTCTTTGATGTGGATCATGTGTATTCCATGGTCAATTGACATTAACACTATTACTTCACTGAAGGATGTTCTTCATTGGTGGGGACGCCATAGTTTGACCATCGTATGGCTTTCCTAGCTGACGTTGATATTGTGCCATTGGTATGTGTTCCACAGGTCACCCATGTTTACCGCGGTACGGGAGCGTGTGATCCCCATTCCGGTGCTGGCAGATTGACAGCCGTGTACGCCAGTATTCGCACAGCGGTCTGGCTTTGTATGGGGAGTGTCTACTGGTTTCCCCATCTGTATTTCTTGTGTTATGCCTCACTGCAGCTGTGTGGTTATACCAGGTTCGCGGTTATGGGTGCCATCTTGGTCCTACGCTTGTCCATCCCTCGCGATTGTCTACTGGACACTGGTATGGAGCAGTACACATTTCACACCTGCATTTCGCATTAGCCGGTGGATGCTTTGCACTATCAGTGGGGAGTAAGGCACGTGCTACCCCCACATCCCTCCCACGGTGCGGGACAATGTATTATCTGCCAAACACCGAGCCCTGTTACTGCATACCCAGGATCCCATGGCTGCAGCCCTCGACGGTACCCATTACACATCCGGCATGTGTGCGGGAATGGGATGTGGACGCACCTCTATGGACTCTACAATATGGGAATATCTGTACATATGTCCCGCATTCCGTGGACAGCTGTCGTCAACCCTGAACACGCTGGGGGTGCATATGTCTGGCTGTACCGTAGACACGGCTGTCACTTCTTTCGGGTCTCCCAACCGTGGCTGGTTGACATTGAGTACGGATGAATCTCTGGGGTCCTACTATGAACACCATTGTGCATATGTACAGTGTAGACCTTGTTGGACTGTGTCCATCTGGCTAGTGGGTTTGACCGCTGCTGTATGTTCCCCAATAGCGGATGTGTGGTTGCTACCCATATGATGTACTGCTACGTTGACCAGGGTATTCTAAACTGAAACCGGATGGTGTAGATCCAATGATGCAGGCTAGGAGAAGCTTTAGGTCATCCTCCAATGTCCCATTAGGATATGTCCGCCACAGTATTGTCAAACGGACACAACCAAAAGATGTAGATCCTATTAATTCATTGACGGATGTTCTTCATAAGCGTGAACGCCATAGTGTCAGGATCCTATGACTTTCCCACTTAACGTTGTTGGTGTGCCATTAGTATGTGTTCCGCAGGTCACCCATTTGTTCCGCGGTATGGTAGCGAGTGATCCCCATTCACCTTCTAGCAGATTGGGTGCTGTGTACGCCGGTATTCACACGGCGGTCTGACATCGTATGTGGAGTCTCTACTGTAGTCCCTATCTGTATTCCCTGTGTTGTGCCTTACCACAGCTGTGTGATTCCACCAGGTTTGCAGTTATGGGTGCCATCTTGGCCGTACGATTGTCCATCCATGGGAACTGTCTAATGGACACTGGTATAGTGCTGTACACATTTCACAGCTGCATTTAGCATTCTCCGGTGGGTGATTTGCATAATTAGTGCGGAGTAACGCATGTGCCATACCCACATCCCTCACACGGGGCGGACAACGGATCATCTGCCAATCAACACCGAGACCCATTTCTGCATACCCACGATCCCATGGCTGCAGCCCTCGACAGTACCCATTGCACATCCTCCACGTGTGCGTGAATGGGATGTGGACGCACCTGTATGGACTGGACAATCTGGGGATTCATGTGCATATCACCTGCAGTTCATGGACAGTTGTCATTAACCTTGGACACGCTGGTGGTGCATATATGTAGCTGTGCCGTAGTCACGGCTGCCACTTCATCTGGGTCTCCCGCTCCAAGCAGGTTGCATTGCGTACGGATAAATTTTTGGGTCCTACAATGGACACCAGTGTGCATATGTAAAGTGTAGAACATATTGGACTGTGTCCATCTGACCAGTGTGTTTGACTGCCGCTGCATGTCCAGCAGTCACGGATGTCTGTTTGAGTACCCATATTATGTAGTGCTACGTAAACCGGGTCTTCCGCCACTGAACCCAAATGGTGTAGTTCCCATGATGCAGGCTAACAATTGCTTTAACTAATCCGCAGATATCCCATTGGGACATTCCCGCCTCTGTATTGTCACATTAACATGAAGAAACCATGTAGATCCTATTGATTCATTGCAGGATGTTCTTTATATGTGTGTACGCCATAGCTTAAACATCCTATACCCTTTCTAGTTGACGTTGTTGGTGTGCCATTAGTATGTGTTCCGCAGGTCGCCCATTTGTTCCGCGGTATGGCAGCGAGTGATCACCATTCACTTGCTGGCAGATTGAGTGCTGTGTACGCCGGTATTCGCACGGCGGTCTGACTTTGTATGTGGAGTCTCTACTGTAGTCCCTATCTGTATTCCCTGTGTTTTGCCTTACTACAGCTGTGTGATCCCACCAGGTTTGCTGTTATGGGTGCCATCTTGGCCGTACGTTTGTCCGTCCATGGGAACTGCCTACTGGACACTGGTAGAGGGCTGTACACATGTCACAGCTGCATTTAGCATTCTCCGGTGGATGATTTGCATTATTAGTGGGGAGTAACGCATGTGCTATACCCACATACCTCCCACGGGGCGGTATGGCGGATTATCTGCCAATCGACACCGAGCCCCATTTCTGCATACCCACGATCCCATGTCTGCAACCCTCGACGGTACCCATTGCACATCCTCCATGTGTGCGTGAATGGGATGTGGACGCACGTCTATGGACTCTGCAACCTGGGGAGTCCGATCCATATGTCCTGCATTTCATGGACACTTGTCATCAACCTTGAAAACGCTGGTGGTGCACATATGTAGCTGTGCCGTAGTCACGGCTATCAGGTCTTCTGGGTCTCTAGATCGCCGCCTGTTCACATTGCATACGGATAATTTTGGGTCCTACAATGGACACCAATGTGCATATGTCAAGTGTAGAACGTATTGTACTGTGTCCATCTGGCCAGTGGGTCTGACTGCTGCCGTATGTTCAGCAATCACGGATGTCTGTTTGTGTACCCATATTATGTAGTACTACGTAAACCGTGTTATCCGCCACTGTACCCAAATGGTGTAATTCCAATGTTGCAAGCTAACAATTGCTTTCACCAATCCGCAGATATCCCATTGGGACATTCCCGCCTCTGTATTGTCAACTTTACACGAACGAAACATGTAGATCCTATTAATTCATTGAAGGATGTTCTTTATATGTGGGTACGCCATAGCTTAACCATCCTATAACCTTCCTAGTTGACGTTGTGGGTGTGCCATCAGTATGTGTTCTGCAGGTCGCACATTTGTTCCGCGGTATGCAAGCGAGTGATCCCCATTCACATGCTGGCAGGTTGAGAGCTGTGTACGCCGGTATTCGCACGGCGGCCTGACATTCTATGTGGAGTGTCTGCTGTACTCCCTAAATGTATTCCCTGTGTTCTGCCTTACTACAGCTGTGGGATTCCGCCAGGTGTGCAGTTATGGGTGCCATCTTGGCTGTACGTTTGTCCATCCATGGGAACTGCCTCATGGACACTGGTGTAGGGCTGTACACATTTCACAGATGCATTTAGCATTCTCCGGTAGATGATTTGCATTATCAGTGCGGAGTAACGCATATGCCATACCCACATCCCGCACACGGGGTGGGACAACGGATCTTCTGCCAATCAAGTCCGACACCCATTTCTGCATACCCACGATCCCATGGCTGCAACCCCCGACAGTACCCATTGCACATCCTCCATGTGTGCGGGAATGGGATGTGGACACACATCTATGGACTGGACTATCTGGGGATTCCTGTGCATATGTCCTGCATTTCATGGACAGTTGTCATCAACCTTGAACACGCTGGTGGTGCATATATGTAGCTGTGCCGTAGTCATGGCTGTCACATCATCTGGGTCTCCCGATCGCAGCCGGTTGACATTGTGAACGGATAAATTTTTGGGTCCTACAATGGACACAAATGTGCATATGTAAAATGTAGAACATGTTGGACTGTGTCCATGTGGCCAGTGATTGTGACCGCTGCTGTATATTCCCCATTCGCGGATGTGTGTTTGACTACACATATTATGTTGTGCTACGAAACCCATGTTCTACTACGATTAACCCAAATGGTATTGATGTACTGCTGCAGGTTGGCAACTGCTTCAAGTAATCCTCAGACAGCCCAGTAGGACATATACGCCACTGTATTGTCAATATGACACAGCCAGAACATGTGGACCCTATTGATTCATTGACGGATGTTCTTTATAAGCGGGAACGCCAGTGTTTCAACATCCTATGACCGTCCGAGTTGACGTTGTTGGTGTGCCATTGGTATGTGTTCCACTGGTCGCCCATGTGTTCCGCAGTATGGCAGCGAGTGATCCCCATGTTGTTGCTGGCAGATCGAGTGCTGTGTACGCCGGTATTCGCACGGCCGCCTGGATTTCTATGGGGGGTGTCTACTGTAGTTTCCATCTGCATTTCCTGTGTTATGCCTTACTGCAGCTGTGTGATTCCACCGGGCTTGCAGGTATGGGTGCCATCCTGGTCGTAGGCCTGTCCATCCATGGGGATTGCCTACTGGACACTGTTATGGCCTGTACACATTCCACACCTGCATTTAGCATTATCCGGTGGATGCTTTGCATCATTAGTGGGGAGTAGGTCATGTGCTACACCCACACCCCTCCCACGGGGCGGGACAACGAATTATCTGCCAAACAACACCGAGCCCCATTTCTGCATACCCAAGATCCCATTGCTGCAACCATCGATAGTACCCATTACACATCCATCATGTGTGCGGGACTGGGATGTGGACGCACATGTATGGACACATCGATCTGGGGATTTCTGTTCATATGTCCTACATTTCATGGATACCTGTCATCAACCTTAAACACGCTGGCGGTGCATATGTCTAACTGTGCCGTAGTCACGGCTATCGCATCATCTGGTGGTCGGAAACGGCTGGATGGAGTTCTGTTAGAAGGTATTTTTGGGTCCTACAATGGACACAAATGTGCATATGTAAAGGTAGATGTTGCTGGACTGTGTCCAACTGGCCAGTGGTTTCGACCGCTGCTGTATGTTCGCCAATCGCGGATGTCTGTTTGACCACCCATTCTACGTGGTGCTACGTAAACCAGGTGTTTTAGAACTGTGAATAACTGGTGTATATCCAAAGATGCAGGTTAGCAACTGCTTTACATAAATCTCAGACGTCCCAATAGGACATATCCGTCACTGTACTGTCAACATAACACCACCAGAACATGTTGATCCCCTATGTATTCATTGAAGCATGTCTTCTTTATAGGTGGGAACGCCATAGCTTACATATCCTAGTTGACGTTGTTGGTGTGCCATTAGTATGTGTTCCACAGGTCGCCCATCTGTTCCGCTGTATGGTAGCGAGTGCTCCCCATTATGTTGCTGGCAGATCGAGTGCTGTGTACGCCGGTATTCGCACGGCGGTCTGACTTTGTATGGGGAGTGTCTACTGTACTCCCTATCTGTATTTCCTGTGTTATGCCTTACTGCAGCTGTGTAATTCCACCAGGTTTCCAGTTATAGGTGCCATCTTGGTCGTACACTTGTCCATCCATGGAATTGCCTACTGGACACTGATATAGGGCTGTACACATTTCACACCTGCTTTTAGCATTATGCCGTGGATGCTTTGCATCAATAGTGGGGAGTAAGGCACGTGCTATACCCACATCCTCCCACGGGCGGGACAACGGATTATCTGCCAAACAACACCGAGCCCCATTTTTGCATACCCAGGATCCCATGGCTGCAACCTCCACGGTACCCATTACACATCCTTCATGTGTGCGGGACTGGGATGTGGACGACTTCTATGGACACGACAATCTGGGGATTACTGTTCATATGTCCTGCATTTCATGGACAGTTGTCATCAACCTTAAACACGCTGGTGGTGCATATGTCTAGCTGTGCCGTAGTCACGGCTGTCACACCGTCTGGGTCGATCGCAGCTGGTTGATATTACGAATGGGTCAATTTTTGGAGTCCTACAATGGACACCGATGTGCATATGTAAAGTGTAGAACGTGTTGGACTGTCACCATCTGGCCAGTGGTTTTGACTGCTGCTGTATGTTCCCAATCGCGGATGTCTGTTTGACTACCCATATTATGTATTACTTGGCCTATCTATATCCACGTGCCAGTAAGCGGAAATACAGCAAACCTTGAGTCCTGGTCATCTTCATAAAAGACATTATTGAACATATATCAGGCCAAAACAGACAATGACAAAAACGATACACTCCACAGTCAAAAGATACTGAGCTCTTTCACCCACTAACATGGGGCATCGCCGGAGTACGTAAATACATTAGATAGTCGTCCCTTATACACTTCCTTCAGAGTCAGTTTAAAGTCAATTAATCAATAAACCTGCTCATAGTTAAGTGGACAGTGCTCCAAGTCTTGATGATAACGTGACATATACAAATCAGTGTTGCATACATTACTTAATGGAAACAATAATACAACAACAATGTGTTAATATAACTACAATATTGGTCAATACAATCAGTATATTGAAACATAGTTGATAATTGTTGTGAGTAAACCTTAGAATGTAGTGTGTTGATCATGATATTGTATATCAATGTGTATAATTGTTGCATTACGATTCCAAAGCATGGAATCAATAAGTACAATTAAAGCATATTTTGTATAAATATGAATGTAAATAAGAGTCACAATGTTACATATGAATATGACTGTATTATAACTATATCAATATGAAATGGAATAAACTGTAGTTGTTTACATCTTGTTTTCAAGTGACAAATCTATGTCCATGCGCCATATATACGGGCCGTCGGACTGCTGTGTGTAGATATATACATGTGAACCCCTCGTTTCATACCTTTCTTTGTTACTGTCTGTGGATTACCTGTGTACACACATCAATTACCATGCCATACCTTTCCACTGTACAGGTTCTGGCATGGTGTACGGCTGGTTGGCCCTTAATCTTGCTGTGTGTTACATTGACCAGGGTCTATCTGGCAATTCGCTGGCGTGTCATGTGTGACCTTCTTGCTTCTTTAGGGACCTGATCCCATAATTGTGACGTGCTTCCACTGGCCATATATCTGTCTGTCATCTGGGATCTGTGTGTAACCAGTCCTTTCAGGACACTTTCTATTGTTGTTCTGTTTTGGTTACATATATGAGTACTTTGGTATGTTGTGCTATTATTGTGTGTGGAGCATTTCTCCACGGGCCTCTGCTGACACTGGACATATATCCAGCTAGCCTAGCCCGGTCAACAAGTGTGAGCCAACTGAACGCAATTTGTACGGGGGCACCTTCTGACAAGTGGGTCGGGTTACTGATGCATAACCGTCATCAATCCATACTACTAACACATACGTTATTCTATCCACATTCTATGTTTGTCTCATCACATAGCGTGTGTTTCTCACTATTTCTAACGGTACTTTACATGGCATTGCCCGATTCCATACTTTCAGAGGCTGACATTTTTGAGACATGTCTGGTTGACGTGGAGGACACATCCTTAACCTGCCCTGCTTCGAGTGGATCACACACGCACACCCGCACTTGCATTTCCTAATTGTGGGTTACGCGCAGGCGCACATGCATATCCGTATTCTGTTTACATATGTTTACTGGGTCTGTGTGGTTACGTGGTCTGTGTTAGTTGTGACTATTCGGTAAACATATCTCTGATCCGTTGACGGACGCAGCGGAACGCACGCACACCTTTATACATGTAACAGTCTTTGCAGCATGGACGCATTACGCACATCGCTCACATTTATATGTTCTATAGTCGTAATTCAAACGGGACTGCATTCACGTTTGCCGGTTACTGTGACCACTACATGTTAGCTGTTCGGTGTCATTAATATGCATACCCATGGTACTTAGCTACATTTACATATCCCCCACCCCCACCCCCCTGCACTCACGCACGTCACAGGCATCCATTCTCCTGCTGGGAAAGGTGCGGTACTACATGTTAAACATTCCTTATTCCCTCCCGCTCATGGCCCAGGATGCATATGTCATGACCGCAGGGATGTTCAGATCACAGGGGCTTATATCCCCTACGCATACAGGCCTTCGATTGTCAGGGTGTTCCTGTGGTGCTTTGGGTTTGGTCTTGTCCGCCCAGTGTACGGAACTGCCCTGACCGTGTACGAATGTTAGATGAGTCACATGGGCACGGTTTGTCCGTGTCTATGATACCATGTCCCCCCCCATTATTCCTAACCGTGTGCGCTGATTGGCCGGCGTACCCGCTGTAGATCTTGTTATAGTAATTGCACACGGTCTGGTCGAACGGACCTATTTCCATTACTAACCCTCGGTATTTATAACCTGTCTCGCTATATTACATGGGTTTAACATTGCGTGACGGCTTTCACTGAGCCACGGACATGTCCGTTGCTTAGTTTGGGCCAGTCCCGCTCTGCTACACACATTTAACATGGCGGAACAGGTTGAACAGCTCAGCAACGGGGACATCGGGCTCTCCGTCGCTGTTTAGTATTGAATCGCTATGTTGACTTTGTTTCACAGAGCGAGACAGTGTCGACATTGGTAACGGACATCTCGTGCAGTACGTCCGCACCGCAGCGGGTGCCGTATGTCTGCGTTTGGGCGGACAGGCATTATGCTGTGCCATTATGTCTGGGAATATATGGTTTCTTTCCATAGATGATATGGCATACTAGCAATGACCCGCGTCTGGGTGTGGGTACTGCTGTATTTACCCACGGCAAGAGTGGCCTTAGGTCAAGTGGTGCCCTAGGCAGAAGGACTCCATGGTGCCACCGCCACATCACCCGCTACCCCCGTCCTGGTCTACCTACACCAAATAAAGGCTGGAAAGGTGCCCCGAGTAGAGCGGCGCCCTAGGCGGCTGCCTAGTTGGCCTATGCCTAAGGCCGGCTATGTGTGTGGTCCCTCGGGCGTCGGACTCGGGAACGCACCACGTCTGCCGTGGGTATATCTAGCATTACCCACATCCGGGCGTGGTTTATTGCTATGATGTTCCATGTGTACGGACACGTGTGTTTGGACAACCTACAATAGCTTCTGCTATTGGCATACAATGCTGTGGGTGGTGCCTGTTACCATACATATGCCTTTCTCAAAAGCCGAATTCACACTTCTGAACACTACTGTGGTCTCCTTTAAGGCCCCTGAGCCAGTGGTAAACATTACTCAAACCGCTGAATCACGTACATATGCCTTCCACCAGCACCTACAGGACTGCATGGATCAGGCAATCCCATACAAAACTGAGACTCTTTGTACCAAAGCCAAGCATCCAGTCTGGTGGACCCCAGCCATGAACAAGCTCTACAACGACAGGAGGTAGCTACTACAAGATAGAGCGGAATACTTGTAAGGTAAGACACCCTTGCTCATTATATGTGAAGAACTACAAGCTGTCATGAAATCATCCAGGGGAAATTCAACAGAGAAATCAACAAGGACTCGACAGACAATCATAAGGCCTTCTTTAGCTATGTTGGACACCTGGGAGGACACTCCCAGATATGCTCAGACTGGGTTCAGAATGATGTGAAGATGACTGAACCTACACACATTGCCAACATACTGGCTGACAGGTTCGGTGCTAACTTCTCCCCCCCCACATGGAGAGATATCTATACCAGAGGATTGTAGATCCTGGAACATCTGTAACGCACAGGTGGGAAATGCTCTCTCCAAGGCAGTAAACACAGCATCCATGGGACCAGATGGTGTCCCAGCTGTGTACTCCATGAACTCAATGGGGAATTAAACCCACAGTTAGGACAGCTGTTTAATCTTAGCCTCACCTCAGGATATGTACCAAGTAGTGGCACAAGGCGACTGTAGTCCCACTTCACAAGGATGGTGCCTCCACTGACCCTGGTAATTACCATCCCATTAGCTTGACAAGCCTTATCTGCAAAGCCATGGAGAAGGATCATAATGGAACTCATAGATAAAGACATAGGGGACTTGCATACTTTGGATCCAACCCAGTTTGGCTTGGTCAAAGGCAGATCATGCCTTTTAAACGTGTTTGACTTTTTAGGATCAGTCACCTAGGCCATTGATGAGGGTAAAGCAGTCCATACAGCCTACCTCGACCTGGCAAAGGCCTTCGATACAATACCCCCCTCAGGTATCATTGATAAACCCGTCAGCTTGAATGTAAATACATACATCGCCAGATGGGTTGCAAACTGGCTAAGTGACAGAACCCACACGGTCATAGTTGCTGGCGCCATGTCATACTCACAGCCGGTCACAGGTGGTGTCCCACGGGCTCAGTCCTGGGTCCACTATTTTTCGGCATCTACATTTCCAAAGTACAAGCAAACACAGGGGGGTTATGGCTGACAATGTTTGCAGATGACTGCAAACTGGGTGCCATAGTCGGACACACATCTGACACAGATATCCTTCAGAAGGGCCTCACAGATATGGATAACTGGTGCCAGAGACATGGCCTACAGCTAAATGCCGGGAAATGCATAGTCATACCCTTCGGGAAGAACAAGGTTACCCCTAGCTACCATATAGGTGGCAATCCACTGAGCACAGAGGGAGTTACCAGGGATCTGGGGACCCGGGTTGTCGGTAACTGCTCGTTCGACACACACGTTGCTAACGTAGTTAGGTAGACCTTCTACATTGCCCACCTGATCATGAAGGGATTCACATCTAGATAAAGGGAGGTCATTGTCCCCTTGTACTCATCACTCATTAGACCTATGATTGAGTACAATGCCCCGTTCAGAATGTATCTGACCCGACACCTGCAGCAGCTGGAAAGGCCCCAACAGTTCATCGACAAACGGATGCAGGGTCTCAGGAATATGTGTTATGCTGACCGACTGAAAGGATTCCAGCTCTATTCAGTCGCATACCACTTGCCCAGAGGTGACCTGTGCCTGGCATACAAGGCCATGTCGAACCCAGATTTGATGACTATGCTTCACCTAAAGAATCTAGATCCCTCAGAACCACAAGGGCAGGTGACGACACCTTGACACTGTCATTAATAGAACGTGCTGGTGGGACAGATTCATCACCCAGACACTCACTATGCTGTGGAACAACATCCCAGTACATGTGAGGCAGAGCACCTCGCTGGCCTTGTTTTAGTATTTTGACAAGGATGTCTGAATTGATTTATTTAACTAACCTTCTAAATGAATATTTACTTTACCACATTGTGAATCTTTACATTTCATTGATATATTTTACATTAGTCATAATCATAAGGTTTATCTCTATATATTATGGTTCATTTATATTACTAGGTGTCTCTAGTTCTTTTAATATATTGGCACAATCCCTAGAACATATATATGTAGCTTATACACTCAGACATTTGGAAAACATTATGTTGGTTCTTCTTTCATATATATACATATATTTTTATTTTTCTATGAAGAATATACTTTTTGAAGCAATGTCTGATTTACTCACTGTGTGGAATCTGTAACCCAAGTAAAGTTTTTTAGCTTGTTTGCCTTTAAGGCATTTAATTAATACTTAGCACATCTAATTTACTGACCAATTAAGGGTTTTAAATGTAGTAGGTTGAACTGCATTGTATGTATTCTGAAGAAGTCTGCTTATGAAGCAGACGAAAAGCGCTTCAATAAACTATGGTGACTGCATTTAATTCCTGGTGGGCTCTGAGTGGTCACTGACCGTTTCTACAGTACCTCATTTTTGCTTTGGACTTTCTCAGCTGGTTCTCTGTGTTTTTTGTATGGGGAATGTCAAGTGTAGTCCCTATGTGTATTACCTGTGTAATGCCTTACTGCGGCAGTGTAATTCCACCGGGTTTGCAGTTATGGGTGCCATCTTGGTCGTACGCTTGTCCATCCATGAGAATTGCCTACTGGACACTGGTATAGGGCTGTACACATTTCACACCTGCATTTAGCATTCTCCGGTGGATGCTTTGCATTATTAGTGGGGAGTAAGGCAGGTGCTACGCCCACATCCCTCCCACGGGGCGGGACAAAGGATTACCTGCCAAACGACACCGAGCCCTGTTTCTACATACCCAGGATCCCTTGACTGCAACAATCGACAGTACCCATTACACATCCTTCATGTGTGCGGGACTGTGATGTGGACGCACTTCTATGGACTTGGTACCCTGGGGATTTCTGTGCATATGTGCTGCATTTCATGGACAGCTATCATCAACATTGAACACGCTTGCAGTGCATATGTGTAGCTGTGACGTGGTCACGACAATCGGTTCACGTGGGTGATGACGGAGGCTGGCACGCATTCCGTACTGGAAAATTTTTGGGTCCTACAATGGACACCAATGTGCATATGTAAAGTGTAGAGCTTGTCGGACTGTGTCCGTGTGGCCAGTGGGTTTGACTGCTGCTGTGTGTTCACCAATCGCGGATGTCTGCTTGACTACCCATAGTGTGTAGTGCTACGGAAACCATGTTTTCCGAGACCGGAACCAAATGGTGTACATCCAATGTTGCAGGTTAACAACCGCTTTAATTAATCCCCAGAGGTCCCGGTTGGGAAGTATCGCCACTTTATTGTCGGAACGACACCTCCAGACTAGGTAAATCACGGCACTTTAGCCCGGTCTTACCGCCATTTGCAAGTGTAATTAGCAGACACGTGTCAATACATGTATGATAATACATATTGTCATGCCGGGTTAACCTATGTTATTTGGACAATGGCTTCTGCTCTTGACATCCGCTGCTGTGGGTGTTGCCGGTTACCATACACATGGCTTTCTCAAAGGCAGAATTCACAATTCTGAACACTACTGTGGTCTCCTTTAAGGACCCTGAGCCAGTGGTCAACAGTACTGCAGCCACTGCATCACTTACATATGCCGCCTACCGGTACCTACAGGACTGCATGGATCAGGCATTCCCTTACCCAACTGTGGTTCATTGTACCAATGCCAAGCATCCAGTGTGGTGTACCCCAGCCATACACAAGCTGTACAACGAGAGGAGGTGGCTACTACAAGGCGGAGCAGACACCTTGTGAGGTATGACACCCTTGGTCATTATATGTGTAGAGCTACAGGCTGTCATGACATGGTCCGGGGCACGATCCACAGATATATCTACATGGACCTGGCTGACAATCATACAGCCTTCATTTGCTATGCTGGACACCTGGGAGGTCACTCCCACATATGCTCTGACTGGGTTCACGATGATGTGGAGTTTACTCAACATACACACATTGCCAAAATACGGGCTGACAGGTTCGGTGAGGACATCTCCACACCCTCCCCCCCACATGAAGAGATGTCTGTACCGGCGGTTTGTGGTCCCCAAATGTTCTGTGACGCACGGGTGGGACATGCTCTCTCCAGGGTAGTGAACATAGCATCCATGAGACCAGCTGGTGACCCGACTGTGTACTCCACGATCTCATTGAGGAATTAGACCCACAGTTAGGACAGCTGTTTCTTTGTAGCCTCACCTCGGGTAACGCATCGGGTTGTGTCGCACGGCGACTGTAGTCCCACGTCACAGGGCCAATGCCTCCACTGACCCTGGTTATTACTGTCCCATTACCATGAGGAGACCTATCTGCAAAGACATGGGAAGGGATCATACTGCGGCTCGTAGATGAAGGCATAGGGGACCTGCATACTTTGCATCCAACACGGTTTGGCTTGGTCAGGGGCGGTTCATGTACTTAAAGCATCGTTGACGTTTTTGGAACAGTCACCGAGGCCATTGATGGGGGTCTTGCAGTCCATACAGCCTACCTCAACCTGGCAAAGGCCTTCAACACATTACCCCCCTCAGGTATCATTGATAAACCCATCGGCTTGCTTGTGAACACGTACATCGCAGGATGGGTTGTAAACTGGCTATGTGACACGGCCCACGCGGTCATAGTTGCTGGCAGCATGTCGGACCTACTGCCTGTCGCAGGCGGTGTCCCACGGGGCTCTTCCCTGGGTCCACTCCTCTTATACATCTACATTTCCACAGTACAGGCACACACAGGGGTGTTATGGGCGACATTGTTTGTAGATGACTGCAAACAGGTGCCATAGTGGGACGGACATCTGACACGGATATCCTTCAAAGGGGCCTCCCAGATATGCATATCTGCTGTCAGGGACATGGCCTACAGCTAAATGCAAGGTAATGCAACATCATACCTGTCGAGGAGTACTAGGTCACCCCTGTCCAGCATATGGGTGGCAGTCCACTGAGCGCAGGGGTGATTACCAGGGATCAGGGGACAGAGGTTGTCGGTCACCATTCGTTCAACACACACGCTGTTATCGTGGTTCGGTGGGACTTCTACATTGCCCACCTGTTTGTGCAGGGATTCACATCTAGATCAGGGTAGGTCATTGTCTCCTTGTACTCATTACGTGTTACACCTATGATTGACTACATTGCCCCATTCGGAGGGTATCTGACCCGACACCTACAGCAGCTGGGAAGGCCTCATAGGTTAATTGTCATACAGATGCAGGGTGTCATGGATTTGTGTAATGCTGCCCCACTTGTAGGACCCCTGCTCCATTCGGTCACATACCTGTTGTTCAGTGTTGACCTGTGCCTGACATACGAGGCCATGTCGACCCATATGTCATGTCTATGCTTCACCTACTGTATCTACATCCCTCGGAACCACAAGGGCAGGTGACGTGAACCTTGACGCGGTCATTAATAGGATGTGTTGGAGTGACACATACGTCACCCAGACACTCACTATGCTGTGGATCTACATCACAGTACATGTGAGGCAGAGATCCTTGCTAGCCTTGTTCGGGGTATGTTGTCCGTTGGATGGGGATTGCAGATATAGGCCAGGAATTACATCATTATCACTGCTTGACAGAGGTACGGCAATATCATAAGCATTTTATCTCCGGACCGAAGGTTGGCAAAGGAATCCTAACTATGGTGTAGGGTTATGGCTGAACTTGGGTAGATAGCCTACCCTGTACCTATGGACCTATGAACCTATATTCATAGTTTGTCCCATTTACACTTGTCTATCCCCTATCCTCTTTCTCATGTGTATATTTCTGTGGCACGTGATTGTCCTCTGTATTACCTGCAGGTATGCTGTCTACAGTGCACATACGCCACGGTTGATTACAGTGTATCTGTGTCCCTACCACTGTGATACTGAGGACTACCACACATCCTTCACAACATTACATGCATATGTCCATTCTATTCTTCTTTGGCCTATGGGGGGGTGTTAAGGCAACGGTTACACATGTCCCTGTTTGTGCACGCTTCATGGTGGTGTTTGACCAGCCTCCGCTATGGTCGTGGGTTGGACGGTAGTGTTGCTGTGTGTTTGGCATGTGTTTTCATTGCCGGTACATCTGTGGGAGGTGTGGTTGGCACATGTTCCTCTTTGCAGGGATCCTGGGGTTTTGTGTCACGATCTGCACTTGGCACGTGCCATATGTCCTGTGCTATTCCCACAGTCGTGTATGCCTTCATGCATTACTACTGCGTGTTACTGGCTGTTTGTATGTGGTACACATGGTGATTGTGGTGGTTGGCTTGACCTATTCCCATGCTAGGACATACACATCTGTCAATTACGTTGTTTAAATCAGACTGTAACACTCATTAGGCTTTTCAAAATGACAGTCAATAACACAGGAAGCTCAGTTTCACAACGTTTTAATAGTGTGCACCAGGAGGCAAATAACTATGCAGTACAAGTATAGAGTTTTGTCTGACTCTATACAAGAAACAGCTGTAAGAGTATTGTGTTTACAATCAGCTTTTGCCCACCTTAATGATGTGGTCAGTCACAGGGCATTTACATCACTATAGTCCACAATATTGTATTCCTACAACGGTGCTAAGGTAATGCTTATTAAATGTTTTCCCATGAGAATAGCACAGCCTTGCGAGGCACATAGTCAATTAGAATGTCCTTCTGTAAATTCTGCTCTGTCAAGGTTCCAAGCCTGTTCGGATACAATAGTCAGTTCATTTCCTACTAGGTTCCTTTGTCTCTCTGGTGAGCAGCTGTACTCTATCTTCGATAGAGCTCACAAGGCCATCCTCCTCAGTGGAAGGATGAAAGATATACATGTACATACATTTATTATTCTCTAACCCAGCAGATAATTAATGCTGAATGACATACGCCTGCTGAACTGGTTACTGCCAGGGTCAGGGTTCGATCACACTGCAGCTACACTACAGGCAATTACATGCATGATAAGTTCTACTGCCATATTGTAAAATGGAATAATATGCATTATACACTATTTGCTTCTAAACTAGCACGTCATATATGTTTAAATATGTATTTTTCTAACATTCTCCTCCTTTGATTGCTTCTATTCTATCCAGAAACATATACAACATTATTTCATTCCCTAGCCTCTTCCTCTCTGGAACTTTTAACTAGGCAAGTCATTTGTTGTACATTTCAGAAAGGATTTCATTTGGTATTAACAAATCCCACTCCAGGTCTTGATACATAGTCTCGGTTACAGATACGTCAACAGAGTCCCTGACTAATACTTTCATACAAGGTATCCCGCAACAGACACATGCTCCCAATATGAGCAGAACAACACAAATGGCAATCAAGATATTCAGTATGAGTGAACCCCATCCACCAAATGGTTTCTGGAAATAGTTCGTCAGTGGGTTTGGGCCTGGTTCCGCCATGGCTGATACCTGCTGTATTACCTCTAGGTGGTCGTTGATTTCGTGCTTATTATGTGGTACTTAAACACAGCAGTCTTCTTTGATAAGCGCCAAGCACTCACTTCTCGCCAGGGTGCAGTCGTGAGCCATTACATTTTGTGGCACAACAGTTCTCATTGCATTCAGTTCATCAGTCACAAGTTCGAGAGCTTAACAGTCGCATTGCTCATTCCTTCGAGAGGTTTTGACAACTTCCTCAGTTCCCTGATTGATTTCACTGCTCCATAAGCTGGGATTGTTCCAGCCCAGGATATAACACTGTCACCAAGTCCATATGAGTCAATTTTCCTTTATCTCTTGCAGAAGAATGATTTTTCCAAACAGCTTCCATTTCACCCACTGGATTAGTAGGTTTCTCGACTGAGTTCCCAGTTCTTCGAGCTATATCTCTTACATTTCGTTTCGTATCCAGAGGCAATTCTGCAGTATGTCATATGGCTGGAGCCAGATAACCCAAAAAACAACTGCCGGACCAATTCTCAGGTAACCATTGATATGCTTTTTTCCCACAAACAAAATAACAATATTCTACTTTACTACTGATGCGGGTTAACTCTGCATGTAACATTTTCCTGTCTATAACAGACAACTGTTTATACAATTCAGGATGTTTCTGCACATCTTTCCACGTTGTTCTCATTAAGCTTAAATACAAATCATGAATGGTGCTACAACTAGTACTGTAATCTTTGGCTGTTATATGACATTTGTAAGACACAGTTATGTTACAATTACTCCCACCAACTTGGACTGTATCATGTTTATGAAAACAAACAATTCCTTTTTGTGTAACAGGTAAGTACAGTGCCACTTTGTCCTGTGATCTCACAGAACCTGTATCAAAAGGTAAATATTCACAAGTCTCAATCTATCACCAAGGGGACAGCATACATCGGAAGTCCTCCATATGATGTAGGTATGGCAGTACAAACCCAGCAATTTGAAATGTTCATAGTCTGTACATGCACACGCTGCCATGGCTAGGTATGTGTTGAGGTTTGATGCCAATCTGTGGCCAGTTCATCACGCCTCACTATTTGTATCTGTGTAGTTATATGCAGGAAAGATCCCAGCAAAAGTAAAGTCACCACAAACATGGTTAATAGGTGTATGATCAGTAGGACAGTAAACCAATGTCTTTGGGGTTGCTTTGTATTGTTATACACTCTGCCCCGGGTGATTCTGTCTCTATGGTATATCGGCTACAACATGTAAATCAGACTGGATATTCTTTACCGGTTTGAAAAGGGTCAGGTGAACCCAGGACGACCTTTCCGCAAACTTTACTGCAGTAGGCGTTGCCAACAGTACCTGGTACGGACCTTCCCACGTTGGACTCGTCCGGTTACTTGTTTGGATAACAGTCAAACACACCCAGGATACTGGAGTCAGCTCTGCGTCCGCCTTCGCTTGCTCTTTATCTGAAAAAGAGTTTAACTGCAAAACAGTGTTATTGGTTAACAATCCTCTCATGTAACTGGCTAATGAGCCATCGACCTCCAGCTCTGCAGGCATGACAGCTTTCCACTGTGGCACATAATATGCCATTCCAAATACTACTTCAAAGGGGGTCAAACCCTTTACATTTGGAACTGTTGTCATGCTCAGCAATGCTAGAGGTAGACAGCAAATCCAATTGCCTGGGTGTCACTCATCAACCTCCTCAACTTATTTCTCGAGATCCCATTGTACCTCGCCACCAGTCATGCTGACTGTGGGTTGTACGTGCAATGATTATTCAAGGAAATCCCAAATAATCCCCCAGGTTGCTGGATTGTCTGGTTCACAAAATGTGTTCTATTGTCACTGTAGCTTCTTTCCGGTATGCCAGATCTAGGATACTTTATTTTACTGGGACCTTTGCCGCTGTTGCTGCATCCGATTCCTGGTTGGAAATGCTTCTACCCATTTTGATAACATATGTATAATCACTAAACAATATTTCTTCCCTTCACATTTATTCAGCTGTATAAACTCCATACAAATAGTATGGAACGGATATGGTGGTGTAGGGAAACTCACTCGCTTCGGTTGAAATGCTCCCTGTGCATGATGTTTACTGCAAATATGACACGCTGCTCAAAATGTTTGTATGTGGTTCCTAATTCCATATGTTAGGAATATTCTGTTAACCAACTGTACCATCCCCCCTGTTGAGACATGGCTCTACCCATGGCTCAACAAAGCCGCATATCTGAATAAATTAGACGTTAATATTGGCTTTCTCACTTTGGAGATGTACAGTCCGTCTTCAAGGATTGCTCCTCGCCTTACCCACGTCTGCTTTTCTGCTTTCGTAGTTGATGTTTGCATTGTTTCTAACATTTCTAAATGTAGAATCTCTGAGGATTGTCATTCCTCATTCAAAAAGACACTTTCTGAGTGTGAGGCTGCTTGTTTTGCAGCTGCATCAGCTCGTGCATTACCTTTCCTAATCTTATCCTGTTGCTTTGTATGAGCTGCACATTTACAATTAGCTACTTTAGTAGGTAACTGAATGGGATCTAATAAATTCAAGATCAATTGCGCATGATTAATCGGTTTACCAGTGGATGTTATCATTCCCCTATTCTTCCACTGCTGCGCATAAACATGCACTGTAGAGACAGCATACTGACTATCGGTATAAATGTCCACACATCTGTTTTTCGCTAGAGTGCAAGCACGTGTTAAAGCTATCAATTCTGCTGCTTGAGCAGACAAGTTATGCTGCAGGGGTTGGGCTTCTACAATCTCATTATCAATAACTACTGCATAACCTACTTGATTCTTTCCTGTAGGACTCTTTCTACATGATCCGTACACATAAACTGTCACCTCTGCATCATCTAAGGGTATATCAGTAATATCCTGTCTGGGTATAGTTATTTGCTCCATTTCCTGTAGGCAACTGTGTGGTGTGCCATACACAGGTGTCGGACGTGACGATGATGGGTTTAATGTTGTACAACGCTCAATCACCATATGAAGTTGACTCAGGGTATGGTCAAACAAGAAAGATGTCTAGCACGGGTCAGGAATGCTATTTTCTCTTGCAGCAAAATTATCGCAACTGCATGAGGCACTCTCACAGTGAGAGGGTGGAATAATACCATTGATGCCGAGGCCTGTACTGCCATGGCTGCTGCAACAACTGCCTGTACACAATGTGGCAATGACCATGCCACTGGGTCCAACTGCGATGAGTAGTAAGCTATGGGGCGTTGCTTACTTCCATGTTGTTGCGCCAAGACTGACGCCATATATCCCTGCTTACAATCTACAGTCTGAAAACATCTGTTATGATTATTCGGGAGACCTAAAACAGATGTTGAAGCTATCAATCGTTTTAGTCTGCAGAAAGCTGTTTCTGCTACTGGAATCCAGTGTAGTATATCTTGTGCTGCCATAGGTGTATTAAAGATTAAAGCAGACAATAGAGCCGATTCAAAAGCATAGTTTGGTAACCAGCTTCGACAAAAGTTAGTCGGCCCAGGAAGGACATCATTCCCTTCTTGGTAGTTGGCTTGGGTGCTTGTGAAATTGCTGCCTTCCTATCATCATCTAATGTTCTACCCTCCTTGGATACCACATATCCCAGGTACTTGACCTGTATTCTCCGTATTTGCAATTTATGCTTGTTTAATTTATGTCCCTGTTCTGCTGAATATTTCAATAATGCTATTGTATCTTCCCTACATTGCTGCTGGGTAGGGGCCGCAAGCAGGATATCATCCACATAAAGTAGAACTTGACTGCCCCCGGGTGGAGTAAACCCCGGCATGTTGCTAGCCATCTCCTGTGCGAATATCGTTGGACTTTCACAATATCCCTGCGATAGCCGGGTATGGCTGTATCTGTTACCCTGAATGTAAATGCAAAACAATACGGACTATCTGGATGTATAGGTATTGAAAAGGAAGCATAGCTTATATGTACCACGGTAAGATACTTCTGTTGCGGGTTCATAGCATTCAATATAGTGTGTGGGTCTGGCACCATCGGTACCCTAGGTATTATTACATGATTTACAGCTTGTAAATCCTGTACCATCCGCCATTCCCCGTTTGCTTTTCTATCAGGAGATACAGGGTATTGCATGGTGAATAGTGATTACTTTGTGGATGGGGAATTCTCTGTGACTTTCCGGATATCTTCCGATGTCCACGGTCTATACACTAAGGGAGTTGGGTCCTGGCCTTCCTGTCCTGCCTGAGGGTTCGGTACTTCAATTAATTGACAGATTTCCTCACTCTGTTCTAGTGACTCTCTTCTTAGTTGAGTGTCCCTAGGTATTTTACGTGTTCGGGATGTGGTTTCAATAGCTTCTCTTACAATTGGTCATTGTGATACCTCTGTTGCCACAGGATAACGTGGGGGGGACTAGCCTGCCCTCCCGCTTCATATCCTGGATGTGGTATCGGAGGGGGTGGAGGGGGGGGCCGTCGCTACTACTGTATTATTATCTTCTTTGTTCACGATGATGCTTTCGCATTTTTAGTCTTCTGTTCCCTTCGGTTCACTACCTCAATCCACCTATGTGCTTGAGGGATACCCAATTGTCGCTTTTTTTAGCCTGCACATCTTAGGGTTGCCACCTTTTCAAGTGCCCAAAGTGGGACATTTGTGTTAGGAACGTCGGATTTTGCAGGGCAAAACATACCCACGGCCAGTACACAGGACAGCAATTTACTTTTTCCCAGAATAGCAACTTATTCTTGTAGCATTTGAGTTGCTTATTCTGTTTATTATAATATTTTGGTGTTTCAGATACAAAATAACTGTTTTATGCTACTATTAAAGAAAATATAGGAAATATTTTTGTCCTAAGATATCAGGACATTTGCCATTTGTTCAGTTTGTTTGCAGGACACAACTGGCCAAAGAGGGACTGTCCTCGCAAAGTGGGACAGGTGGTAACCCTAGAACATCTGCGCCACATTTTAAGTGATTCCAATGTTTCACTAACGATATTTTGTCTAATATACCATCAATGTCATATTTATTACCCCATTTTGCAGAATATCTCACATTATGTGCTCTCTGCAATTGCATATACTTCGCATCACCCGTCAAACGCTGGATCTCACGATCTCTTAGTGCACTAATGTCCCATGTCTTCTAAACGACTGTTACGTAACCCTTCTCTCGCCCCACGTGGTATCTTCTTCCCTGTATCCACTGTAGTGTCTACGATGACTATTTACTCTACTCTGTGTTCCCCTGATCTATGTCCAAATGTAAAACTACTTGGATTGGTCTTCGACCTGCTATCACAACTGTTAACAGAAACACAATGTAGCCTGGTCCCTGATCTACAACAGAGACAAAGAGGCAAACTCTCCTTACCTGAGCCTCCCATTTATGACTGCACGATTTTTTCTTGGGATCCAGTTTTCCGCTTTTCAGCCACAGATCAGACAGTGGACAGCCTCTTTACACACAACAATTCAGTCGGAGGTCTTTTCACTCAAGAAGAACCATTTAGGCAACTTCTCCTGCGCAGATGTCTAACCACCCATGCACTCTGACCTGTAGCTTACCAAGGGAATTCCGGCTAAGAAGGACCACAATGTCAAATAAGTTGTTAAAACCAGACTGTAGAAATCAGTAGGCTTTTCTAAATGACAGTCAATAACACAGGAAGCTCAGGTTCACAACGCTTTAGTAGTGTACACCGAGGCAAAAACTATACAGTACAAGTATAAGAGTTTTGTCTGACTCTATACAGGAAGCAATTTGTTTATATAGTGTTTACAATCAGCTTTTGCCCACCTTACTGACGTGGTCAGTCACAGGGCATTTCCATCACTATGGTCCGCAATATTCTATTCATACGAGGGTGCTGAGGTAATGCTTTTAAAATGTTTTCCCATGAGAATAACACAGCCTTGCAAGGCACCTGGTCAATTACAGTGTCCTTCTGTAATTGTTGCTCTTTCAAGGACCCTGGACTGTTCCGATACAATAGTCAGTTCATTTCTTAATACGTTCCTTTGTCTCTCTGGTAAGGAGTTGTACTCTATCTTCGATAGAGCTCACAAGGCCATCCTCCTCAGTGGAAGGGAGGAAGTTATACATGTACATACATTTATTTTTCTGTAACCCAGCAGATAATTAATGCTGAGAGACATAAGCCTGCTGAACTGGTTACTGCCAGGGTCAGAGTTCGATCACACTGCAGCTAAGCTTCACCAATTACATGCATGATCATTTCTACTGCCATATTGTACAGTACAATTCAATGCATTATATAGTATTTTGCTTCTAAACTGGCACTTCATATGTGTTTCTATATATATTTTTCTAACAACATCCATCCGCCATATGCATGTTGTTCCGCCCTTTACCTTGGCCGTGGGTGTTTGGCCGTCCGCAACGCTACTCTCCACATGTGATGTCCCACCTTCCCTTCTGTGCCTGTGGCACCCTGTTAGGACGTCCTGTTTTGTAGGCACATGTTCCGCTATATGTGTTTGACTTGTCTGCATAGCTAATCATCGGTGCGGTGGTTCAACATCCCGACTTGTCCACATGTGTACAGTTATGTGCACCGTGGCGTGTGCAAGCCTATAGGGTTTGGACGGGTCCATACCACATGCGGGATGTACACATTCTGCCGACACATTCACATGCAGCCATTTGCATATCTGTACCTGAGGTGGGTTGGTGACATGTGGGGTACATATTTGCCCGCGTGGCACTGCCTAAAACGATACTTCTTACCACATTTCAGGTATGCCCATTGTGTGTAGGTGTGTAGCTGCGCAAGGCTGCTAGCTGGGTTGGGTGCACGGTCGCACATGGGTGGGACTTACATGCTATAATGGGGCTATTGTGTATTACATTTGCATGCATGGGTTCTGCTTCTGGATATTACGCTTAGACATACGCCGTCCTGTGTATGCGATTTAACACGTTGTTGGGTGTGGTACATGTTGCTATGCACATGTTTGCCTGTGTTTAGGTATCTTGGTTCCTTCCTGTTGTTATGTCGACACGGCTACCCGGCTGTGTACTCTCACTACTGCTTGTGACCATTATGGTTGCCACCTTTTCCAATGCCCATAGTGGGACATCTTTGTGGAAACATCGGATTTTGCAGGACAACACATACCCACAGCAAGTAGAGATGACAGAACTTCACTTTTTTGCCATAATATACGCTTATTCTCGTAGCATTTGGGTTCCTTATTCTGTTTCTTATGCCATGTATGTGTTTCATATACAAAATATATGTTTTATGCTACTATTAGAGGTATATTGAGGGAATATTTTTGTCCGGAAATCTCAGGTCATTTGCCATTTTTCGATTTTTGGCGGGACACAACTGTCAAATGAGGGACTGTCCATAGCAAAGTGGGACAGTTGGTAACCCTGGTGACCATGGCCATGTCGCTACTAGGGTTGCCACATTTTCAAATGGCCAAGGTGGGACATTTTCGGGACTCACATCAGATTTTACAGGCCGACACATACCCACGGTCAGTACAAAGCATAGAACTTCACTTGTTTGCCTAAATAAAAGCTTATTCTTGTAGCAGTTTAGTTGCTTATTCTGTTTCTTGTCACATTTAGGTATTTTAGTTACGGAAATAACTATTTTATGCAACCATTACATAAAATATGGGATATAATTATGTCCTACAATCTTGCGACATTTGCCGTTTTTAATATTTTTTATCGGGACACAACTGCCCATAGAGGGACTGCCCCTCGCAAAGTGGGACAGGTGGTAACCTTAGTCGCTACTCCTATGTCGGTGCGGCGCGCTGACATGCTGCGGTACACCTTCTCTGGGTATGCCCACTGACAGTGCATTGCGGGACGAACACAGTATTACGCGTATCCTTTGTTCCTTGGATGGGTACACTTAGGGCTTCGTGGGTTGTGTTTGCTTCTCCGTTGTGTTGGGACGGGTACTATGTTGCATACTCTGCATGCGTTTCATTCTGCACGGGCCCTGGCTGGTGCCATTACTATTATGGGCGGACTGTGGCAGTCAGCACTTTAGGTTGCTCATCGCCTGCTGGCTTAGCCACGCCTCCGGACGCATCCTACTTGGGCTCGCTCACGTACACTGCGCACGTGTCTGTGGTTGCGGCACGCACTCATTACTATGCATATGGCGCTACTACGCCGACTATTCACTGCACCGCCGGCGCAGGCCTTACACCGGCCTTGCGCCGAGCTTCATGAATCCCGGGGACTATTAAACAAGACTGTAGTAAGCAGCTGGACATTCTTAGTGAAATGGCTAAAAAGCATTCTGAACAAATTGCTTCTATCGAAGAATCTGTAACAGATATGGACGGCAGACTGATGAAATATGAAAGTCAAAATGAGTTACAAAACTAACAGAAAAGCTGTAAGACCTAGAAAGTAGGTCACGGAGAAACAACATTAGAATCTATGGAGTACCAGAAAAGGAAGAGGGAACTGATATGATATACTTTCTTAATAACTGGCTTCCAACACCACTAAATCTTCCTGAAGCCCTTTCCTTTTGTATAGAGAGGGTTCACCGGTCTCTAGCAAAACCTGCTTCAACAACAGTTTCTCTTAACCCCAGATCCATCATTGTTAGATTTTTGTGCTCCCAAGATAA
Organism: Protopterus annectens; assembly: GCF_019279795.1. Classification (NCBI taxonomy): domain Eukaryota; kingdom Metazoa; phylum Chordata; order Ceratodontiformes; family Protopteridae; genus Protopterus; species Protopterus annectens. Next base: position 207,739,301 of record NC_056730.1, read on the forward strand.
GGATTTGGTTCTTAAGTTTGCATGGAATAATTCTCCCATCAAGATAAAGGATAAACTTGATCGTTTTGACAATGATTATACTTCTTCTGTCATATCTAGAAGGAAAGATTATGTTCTCTTGATAAAATATCTTAAAAAAGTTAACATCAAAGCACAAATTCTCTTTCCCTCCAGGATAAAAATATTTTTACTAGAAGGTGAGAAGATCGTTAGCTCTTTGTCAGAGGCTTTGGACTTTATTCACAAGAAACAAATACTAAATGATATAGAGGACATGGAATAGTCTACACAGAGTCTGAAAAGACATGCAACTAAGAACACTTGGACTGTCAAAGAAAGTGCAAATAAAAAATTAAAAGACAAATAGGATTGTTTTCAAATAATACTAAATACTTTCTTGCAGAACTCTTTACTTAATGTTTTATTATAATATATACACAAAGCAAAGGTAAAGTGTCTTTATTTTACATAATATTTTATTGGAATACATATACAAAACAAAGGTCTTTATTTTGCTTAGGCATAGGCATATACTATGTATGTATGTATGTGTGTATGTGTATGTGTGTGTATATCTATCTATCTATATATATGTGTGTGTGTGTGTGTGTGTGTGTGTGTGTGTGTGTGTGTGTGTGTGTGTGTGTGTGTATATATACATATGTGTGTATATATATATATATATATATATATATATATATATATATATATATATATATATTTTTTTTTCTTCTTCTTTCATACCATATGTTTACTATAACCGGGGCACAGTTAACTTCATTATATATTAATTTGGGATACATACGTCATGCTATCTTACTATTAATTCATGATTTCCAAAGTAAAGCATTCATGTGTGCTAGTGGTGGGGTAACACTTTAGAGTTTACTGTTTAGTCTTTTATGATTACACTGTATGGAATCCCCACAGCAAAAGTGCCCTTAGGAGATGGTTTACTTAAGATAGTATTGTTTTCTCTTGACATTTTTAAAAGATGTTAATATCATGATTAATATATATGTCTTTACTTAAAATCTGCATTTCTTAGTGTAATATAGCAACTTTCAGTGGTTTGCATTAACTAAATACTCTAATTTAAATTCTTAACCTAATTTAGTTTAAGGGATGTAAATTATTGATTTATGGGCAAAATCTTACTTTCCCAACATTTTTAGAGAAGGGCTGTTCATGTTTTCTTTTTCACTGTGGAGGCTGCTCGTACACTTTTTATGCTTCTTTAGAATGGAGAAAGCTTAGTTGTTTGAAATTCCTGACGAAAATGCCTTTTCCAAGCCTCTGTGACTGTTTATTCACATGCACGAGCATCTACAGGGCACTAGCAGCAAGCTAGAGAAGCTGGAAGCAAGAATGCAGTGAGCGATGACATCACACAACCTTTGAATTCATGCATGACTCAGAAACCTGGAAGTAAAGCTGCAAATGAAACTAGAAGAGAAAGTAACTTTTTTTTTTTGGTTGTTTTTTTTTTTCATCCTTTATGCATCTAAAGGTATGGAATCACATTAAATATGTATTTTTAATAAGCTAGGACTTTAATGGAGTGATTATTTTACTAGTCTAATGAGGAAAATTGCATTTTAATGCTACTTTATGCCTGTTGCTTTGAAACACTGAAGTCTGACAGGATACCATTCTTTGCTTTGATAGCTTGCCCTAAATGATAATATATTAATATGTGACTACTTAAACAACCAATTTCTTTAATATTTTTAATCAAAAAAAAAATATATATATATATATATATATATATATATATATATATATATATAATATATATAGGATTGAGTCTCTTTTTCCTTCTGCTGCTTTCATGCTTAAACAACTTTAATCTATATTAGGTTTTCTCACTGATGCAGATTTCAAGCAATATAATCAGACTCAGTTGTAATGATAGTTATGATACTATGATTCAAATCTTTGTATGACCACATACACTGTAGGAATGGATTGTTAAAATGTTCTAGGTCACTCTATTCTGTTCAATTAGTATTAATAGACCAACATATGGTCCCCCTCCCCTTTTTTTTCTGTATTGCTATAGTTAAAAACAAAAGAGACTGTAATACAGGTATAACATATATAGGTATTAGAAGCTTATGCTGATAAAGAAACTAGGTTAACTGGTGAAACTGACTCCTTATTTTCCAATACCTAGCAGTAGTTTACCCAATATTACATACAAATCCACTGTGATTGCCGGATTAACTTTTTATATTCATATTTGTTTGAGTTACCTTAGAAATGCTTTATTGCTGTATATACTACATTTAAAGCAGAAGCTATTTATGTATGTTTTTGGTGTGTGAGATGGTGCTAAATGGTGGTTTAGTTAACTTATTAACTAAACATGGAACTTTGGGTTCCATGTATGTATGTTTTCTTAGTTATTGGTTTCAGAATTTGTTTCTAAAGATTTTTGACTCATCTGTGATACATGACTTCATGAATTACTTCAAGTTATTATACTTGGAAGGTATTATTGATGCTCTAAATATAACTTTAACAAATTATGATATATAAATGCTTAGCATTAAATATTAAAGGCTTAACTAACAATGTCAAAAGAGCTGGTTTAATTAAATTCATTAAAATGCACAGAGCTCAGATAACCTTCTTGCAGGAAACCCACTTGCTGGAGAAGGATTTGCAAAAATGATCATTTAATGGTTTTACAGTTCTCACGGATTCCTGCTTTAGAGCCAAAAGGAGAGGTACTCTTATAATATGGAATAATACTTATACACTACCTAAAATTTTAAACACCTTTTCAGATAAAAATGGAATGTTAAGCTTAGTAGTGCTAGAAGTTAATAAGAAATGCTTCACACTGGTAAACTCATATTGGATTCCTGGTCTAGGAACTAAATATGTGAAGAAATACTTGGAACTCATTACTTTACATGCAAAGGGAGAAATTATTCTGGCGGGAGATTTTGATTGCTTGTTATCAGATGAAGATACCTCTAAAAATAGTAAGGTTAAACTAACGACACAAGCTAAAAATTAAACAGTTTTATAGCCTCAATGAATTTTAGAGACATACATAATTTAAGAGTTCAAAATTCACTTCAATACACTCATTATGCTTTCCGATTTGGCACACAAACTAATATTGATAAGATTTTTGTGTCTAATACTCTTTACTCTAAAATAAGTGATGTTGCAATACAGTCATGTCCACTATCTGACCACAATGCCTTTTTGTTCAGCTTGACTGCGAAAAAAGATGATATGATAATTTGTCAAAGAATCCCAGCCTACGTTACTAAGTTAAAAGGTTTTAAGGAGTGGTTATTAAAAGAAATAAATGTATTTATGGAAAACAACAATAATGGTGAAGTAGCAGATACCATACTCTGGGATGCATTAAAAGTTCACATCTTTACTGGAGTTAAAGCTTGGTATTTTCAAAGGAGAAAGGAATGGGACAAGGAACTTTCTGATTTACAAGCCAAAATAGATAAGTTGAAACTAAATTTAAAATCAAATGATAAAGCAGTACTTACTGAAATTTCTAAGCTAAACCACAAATATTTAGAAATATTGAATCATTAGGTTGCTATAAGCTTAGAAAAGATTAAACTGCAGTCCTATTTAGTACACCCCAGACATTTATATAAACTAGCTATAAGACCCAAACAAATTAATAAACAAAATCACATTAATTAAATTAAATACAAGAATAATAACACAGTAAAAAGAGCAACTTATTTAGGAGGTATATTAGAAGCCTATAGTAATCATTATCGGTCTATTGATGACATGCAATCACCACTAGATTCAGATGATACAAGAACATATCAAGACTAAACTATCAAAACAACAAAATAGTACCCTAAATAAACAAATAACCTTAGCAGAAGTGAAAGAACAAGTTAAAAATCTGAAGGATAATAAAGCCCCAGACTTAGATGGGATAATCCCAGAAATATATAAAATTCTTCCAGAGCACACAATAAAGTTATTATTAAACACATTCTCCATGGTAAAGCAAGACTTAATTTTCCCTCCCTTGTGGAAGTACTCAACAATTTCCCCCATTCTGAAACAAGGTAAGGACCCCCAACTGTGTGCATCCTATAGAACCATATCATTGTTAAATATTGATTATAACATTTTCATGTCTATCCTAGTCAAAAGACTAAAGAATATATTACCCAATCTAATACACTTTAATCAAACTGGCTTTATCTTGCATAGAAAAGTACACAACAATATTATTAAGCTACTATCTCTAACAGACATTGCAAACAAAACCAAGAAACACTTAACTATTATTAGTTTGGATATTGATAAGGCATTCAATTCCCTTAGTTGGTCATACTTACAAAAAATCTTTAAAGAATGTAACTTTACTTCAGATTTCACTAAACTGATATTAAATATTGATAGTGATTCTAAAGCATTTGTTAAGATTGGTTCATGTCTATCATCCCCAATAAAAATTCATAAGGGAACTAGACAAGGTTGCCCTCTATCCCCATTATTGTTCACTTTGTCAGTGGAACCTTTTGCTTAATTTATTAGAAATAACCCAAATATCAAAGGATTTCAAGTTAATGAGGGATACTGTTCAAAAGTTCAGCTTTTTGCTGACAATATTCCACTAACATCCAGTGACATAGAAGGACCTTTACAACATATCATGAATGCCATAACTCTATTTGGAAAAAAATCTCAGGGCTCAATTTTAATCAAAATAAAACCAAAACACTTTTGATCAATTAGAAAATAAATAGCAATTTGCAAAAATGCAATACATTAAACTGAGAAAACAATAAGATAGATTATCTAGGAATAAGTATTAAGAATAAATGGAATGAGACTATTAAATTTAACTTTACTAAACTGGTAGCTATAATCAGTGACTTGACTAAAAAGTGAAACAAAATGATTTTCACCATGGAAGACAGACTTACATTAATAAAAATGATTATTTTGCCCAATATTTTATTTTACATACAAACATTGATTTTACCTCCTCCTAAGAAATTATTTAAACAAATAGATTCCCTATTACTAACTTTTCTATGGTTCTCAAATAAACCAAGAAAGCCTATAAATGGCATGTTAGAGCCTGGGACAGTAATGGGATTGGCTTTCCCAACATAGAATTATATTCCAAATCTGTTATTATTAACATGATACTGCACTAGATTTCATCCCTATACACCACTAGCTGGAAACAACTAAATGAAATACATATAACTTCATCTGAGAACTCAGAAACCCAGTTTAAGGAAACCTTCGGAATTAACACAATATTTTGGATACTCCGTGAATATTGCTTATATAATAAGAAATTTAGCCACTTCTCACATGGTATAAACCAAATAGTTTATATTTTTAAAAATATAATCATCAACAATTTTAGTCTAAAGAACACCTTTTTCATTACATTTCCCATAGCTTATACACCAGATTGCCTAGATATCTTCAATATCAGTAAGATGTGGAATCTTAAAGAGAATAATCTAAAGTTTTGGCACCAGTTTATAGACAATAAGAACATCCAACCATTGAACTTTCTCTTAACTAGATATAATGTCTGTCAAGATAATTGGCTCTGTATTCAATCTTTAAGACAGTTTGTTGAAAATAAAGTGAGAGTGTCAATAAATCTGGAAACTGATATACCAAGATTGATACAACTATTCATATGCCCCTGGATTCATGAAGCTTGCACCAGGCGCAGGCGTAGCGTAGGCGGCATAATGCCAAATATGTCCGCCGAGCGATTCAGGTACAAACCAATCCCACGTGCACTACCGGCATACGCCAGAGCTACACAGCCCTTGGCATACGTATGCAAATCACCCCATGTGCAGTGTCGCACCATGCTAATGAAGGCATACAGTGATTCACGAAGTGGTGCAGGCATAGCGCAAGCCCATGGAAATGTAAACCAAAAAACACGGTTTACATTTTACCAAACAGAACATCGGAGTTATGGAAGCAGACCACACGCATGTATTACAAAGTTAACATATGCCAATGGACAAATACACAGCCAATGGCACATGAAAAGATGCACAACACCTAAAAAACAACATTTAATGTCATGTCCACAGTAACGCACAGTACAACCACAGGGCATGTGTGTGCAAACAGGAATACAAAGGAAATATATAAAAATGGCAGAAAATCACAATGAAAGACAAATTAGGATTGCACCATAATATCAAATGGTAGGCATGGCACACCACAAGCAAGGCACAAGGGTTACCAGGGGCCCGCGAGAGTGTTTGGTGCTGTAACTATGAATTAGTAGTCGATGCCTTGCAAATGAGGCAGGTAATACTGAATCGCAAATGTCCTGCTGGATTAAGGATGTACCTGACAGCGCAGCGCTATAACACTGAGGAGTGTATCAAAGGTGATACATGACATCAGCATAGGGGTGTGCCACCGTATCAGTAAGCACATTGGAGCAATGCAAATCTGGCCTGGCTGTTGCTAAGCAAAGCTGAAGGACAGGGGTGGGGAGGACGGTATAGAACCGTTTAGCTGAGAGCACATATGGTGCCCAAAAGCGCATGTGTACGGGGATGAACTCATGCCCGAAACCTGGTAAGCAGATGCACGCGCGGCGAACAATAGCACAAACAGGAAGGTCAGGGGAAGAAAAGAAGGAAATGCCGAAGCAGGGTAATTGGCGTACTAATGAGCAATTAACACCAATCAACACAAGGCAGCCAATTGACAGCAATAGACAAGCCTGCATGCAGAAACCTGCAAAACAGGATAGGGGAGGCATATGATTGCAAAGAAAGGTGTGGAGGACCTGGAATGCAAAGAAAGGAGAACTGTCATAGCAGAGCAAAGCAAACCCATAGTAGATCGGCAATAGCACACATTATGCAAGATAAGCCAGGTCTAGGAAAGTACAAATGAAAGCAGGCAGCTGGATGCATGCCAGCAAATGATAGGTCTAACATGCACAAATGTAAATGGAAGGGCAGGAGGTAATTCACGGCATCCAAATGTAATGCAATACCAAAGGCAGCACAATAGCGGTTTTGAAAATAAAACACAGAAGATACCCTGTAGCCACGATCGTACATACATAGGCTATGACATCATCAGTGTTCACAGCAAAACAATATAAAGTGTGAAAGCACCCAACACACACCTGTGTATTCCCAAACACCGCACCATAGGTGTAAACAGACGGGGAACTTTTAAAATGTACATGTTGGGAGCTACCATAGCTGTGATTCATCAGCATGTGTTACAGACTGACGGTGTTGTGGAGGATGATGCCGACAACCACCGTAGGCCTCGGAGGAGGAGAAGAGTGTTCAGACCAAAGGTAACCTACCAGGGGCTACATAATCTGGAGATAGTAGAGCATTACAGGGTGGACAGGGACATCTTACAGCAAATAGTAGAGCTGTGCCGGCCATGCCTGAGAACCAGAAACAACAGAGGGGAACCCATCCCAGTGGACACAAAGGTATGTGTAAGCTTGCGAATACTAGCAACAGGTACCTTTCAAAGGCCAACTGGAGATATAATGGGGATCTCACAGGCATCGGCATCCAGGGTACTACACCAGTTCCTGGATGCCATGTTACCACATGCCAATGAGCATATACACTTCCCCCGAACTCAGGAGGAGTTGGCCAGCAATATGCGTCACTTCCATCGTGTGGCAAACTACCCGGAGGTACTGGGTGCGATAGACTGCATGCACATACAAATTAAGTCACCACCCGGTGAGTATGGTAGGCGCTACATAAACTGCAAGGGATTCCACTCCATCAACTGCCAGGTCATGTGCAATGCCCAGGGCATTATCATGGATGTGTGTGCTGGCAGCCCTGGAAGCTACCACGACTCCCATATCTGGCATGCCTCACAGCTGTATCAGGTATTTGTCAGGGGGGACATCCCACAAGATCACCTTGTGGGGGATGCTGGCTATGCACTGGAGCCGTGGATGATGACCCCCATCAGAAATGCACACACACCAATGCAAGAATGCCATAATGAGGCACACACACAGACCAGAATCATCACTGAGCGTGTGTTTGGGATGCTTAAATCATGGTTCCAGTGCTTGGACACATCTGGTGGAGCCTTGCAGTACTCTACAGGCACGTGTGCCCACATCTTCATAGTATGTGCCATGCTACATAATATGATCCTGCGGAAACAGCTGCAGCAGGGTCATAATGGGGGAGGGCCTCACAGCCCACCGCAAGTGCCAAGGCCAACACAGGCACAGAGGGATCCAGCCCATGGACACACTGTGCCAGCCCCAGTAGGCAGACGGAGGCGTACCCAATATGCCTACACCTTGGCAAAGAGGGAACGTATAGCACATACCTTGACAGTGTAGGCTCCCATGGACTGACACCCCTCCCCACCTGCACACAGTAACATGGATGGCACACAAACATGACTACCTGTAAATTGTGATGTATAGGTGGCCCACTGTGGAATCCTACATAGGCAGCCCTCAAACATTGTACACACAACAGCCATGGGAACACGGAACTGTCAACACCTGAACAGTAGATGCGCCCATCAGCATCTGTCAGTGCTGTGTGTATAGGTTCCCAGGTACATCGGTAGGTACATGCCTGATTGTCAGAGGCAAAACACCAAACGGGGCAAACAGTGACACCCGTCGCCACAACATCGAGTAAGCAACTGTCGCGTACTGGAGCAGAGGCAATCACGGGAGCACATGTGTGTAAGCACTGTCCTACACACAGTCATCATGGATTACTCGCTGTGTTACTAAGGGGCTCAACAAAATGTAATCATGGATGTAGTGTCAAGGCAGGGGATGTACCCATGACAGGCATTAGTTACCCCGGCATGCTGCATCCACGGTCGTATGAAGGTGTAGCAAATTATCGGGTGTACCTAATTGTGATATACATACCCAGTGCTGGAGTACAGCCAGTAAACATCACATGGACATACCATTAAATGGACCCATCAAGTTGTAAACTAACGGAGTCATCCATGTGAGTGTAGTGTGGAGTAACTGCTGTAGTGTACTGCACATAGAAATTGACATAATTCATGTACAACCCCCAGATGTCCAAGTGGTACATGCAGTGACTGTCGTGCATGTTCCTGGTCCCACGTCCCGCAAGGGATGTAACATAATCCCGACGGCACGGGTAATGCATTCCGGATGCAGGTCATCAGAATATGTGTAGCACACATTAGCGGGAATAAGCGTTGCTCACAGCTGGTAAGCGATGTTTAAATATGACTATACGGATATGTGCGAAACAGGGCTAAGTGTCACCGACCACTGCGCAGAACACGGTCAATGATGTACAGAACAGGTGACACCAGCATTAGTCACCCCTGAACAAATAGCGCCTGCTCTGAAGGGTAAAACGACCACTGCCAGGAGTGGAACAGGCAGTCATGTACACAATCACCCAACACTATTGCTAGGCAAGATGTACGTACGGCAGGGTTGCCACAGTTCAAATGACCAATGTGGGACATACACCAGATGTCAGCATGACGACACACACCCAGCCAGAATGAAAACCAGAATGACAGTGTTTTGCATAGATAAAAAGCTTATAGTCTAGTAATGATCGCAGGTACGTGCTCCGTGTCCTGTAACATGTAGGTGGGTCAGATACAGAATAAGTGTGTCATGCAACTATGACATAAACTATAGGGAATATGTTTGTCCCAAAGTCGCAGGACATTCGCTACGTTCACAAATATTTCGCAGGACACAACTGCACAAAGAGGGATTGTCCCTCGCAAAGTGGGATGGGAGGTAATCTTAACCTATGGCAGGTGTGTAATGTGACAGGTACAGACACAAACGTGCGGAGTCCAGGAAACACAGTATACATTGACAAACACACAATGAAAGGCATAGCGGGCCTGTCACCACCCCTGTCCGAGATATGTAGATATATATGGTTCCCATTCAGAAGCCTGAAACATCATAAGCCTGAAAATCAAAATCCTGAAACCAAAAGCCTGAAAATTCAGAATCCTGAAAACTCAAAATCCTGAAAGCCCAAAATCCTGAAAGACCAAAATCCTGAAACTCAAAATCCTGAAAACACAAAATAGACATACTGATGTCATTGTGGCTTTGCTATTGTTAGCCCTGTGGTGTTAGGTCATGCGTTGGGGTCAGGTAAGTGTCAGTTGGTTTTATTTTAGGTTAGGGGCGGTTTAAGTGAGTTAGGGTTAGGCAGGTTAGGCATGTATGCAATAGTGACAAATATTGGGGTTAGGCGGTTTAACTGAGTTAGGGTTAGGGCGGGTCAGGTGAGTGTGATAGTGACAGACCTTAGGGTTAGGGTTAGGGTCAGGGTCAGTTGGTAGATATTAGTGTCTTTATAGTGACATATTAGCATTATTTGTGTTTTCAGGATTTTGAGTTTCAGGATTTTGGGCTTTCAGGATTTTGAGTTTTCAGGATTCTGAATTTTCAGGCTTTTGGTTTCAGGATTTTGATTTTCAGGCTTATGATGTTTCAGGCTTCTGAATGGGAACCATATATATATATATATATATATATATATATATATATATATATACACACATATATATATATCTACACATATATAATATTGATAGAAAGGGCGATAGTGTGATATATGCCGATATACAAGGGGTCACTGGCATCTGCAAATATATAGATAGGTTGACGACATTCTAAACACCTTTGAGGTACAAATAAACAGGATACCGCCAACTATGGAACGTGTCACACACCAACACACGTAACCAGGAGGATGAAAGACAGAAAGAACACAGTACTAGAACAGTAGAACCATGAGCTATAGGACGATAGTAAGGACATGTAGTCACCACTGTCGGTGGTGCGGTCCATGTAGGTTCTGTGTACAACTGTGGTTGTGAGTGATGTAGCCTGTGTATGTGTGTGTTGAGGGTGCCATGTGTGTTACCGTATGACTAAAGTGTGTGTGTGTGTGTGTCTGCATAGTATGTCTGTAGGTGGCAACTCAGAGGTAGATGATTACGGTAGGTGCGGGTATAGCTATCCGTAGGCATGCGGTAAACACCTGTCCCACATTGGGAGGGACAGCCCCCTTTGGCAGGTGTGTCCTGACATGAAACATTAGAAAGGGCAACTGTCCGTGAGTGTAGGACATTAGTATGTCCCACATAATATGCAATAGTTGCAGGAAATACTCATGCCTGTATGTAAGAAACGGAAATGTTACATGCAAACCGATAAGTAGTGAAGGACCAAGAACAATATGTATGTATTGAGGATAAAAAGTATGTGCTATCCTGTGTACTGACTGTGGCCATATGTCAGCCTGTAAACACCACTGTGTGACCCGCAAGTGTCCAACTATGGCCATATGAAAAGGTGGCAAGCCATGTGACAGAGGGTCTGACACCAACACCACTGCAATGACTGCAAATATCTGGGACAGACATACATGGAATAGCGTTCATTTACAAATATCCCTGCACATATCACCGTACATCCGGAGGTATGGAAGTATCAACCGCACCTGCATACCATATAGAAACCAATTAACAACGGCCCAAAGTAAATTCCCATAATAGAAGTCTATTAAGTGATAGCACTGTAATTAGGGAAGGGGCCCACACGCATATATATGGGCTACGGAGAAATGCAAGCCCCACAAAACCGTATATGCTATGTACACCCGCCTACATCCCCCACACTCTAAACAATAGCAATACAGACCGTAACCACAGCCCAAACATCTAGTTAGTCAATTATATCTGCTGAACCGTTGACATACCTTGTGAGAGACATTTAAAGGCGCCATGCAAAATTGTATCCATCGTATAACGGAACTAACGGCAATGTTACAGGTGTTTGCAATAGTCCTTTATCAGACGGGTGGGATATCAGGTACAGTCACAGGTAGAACCACATACTCAAGCCGTCACACACAATCCACAGGGGACATGACCCCAAAATAGACTTGGCTCTACACAAAGCAGTTGCAATTACACACAACAAAACACAATACAGGCCGTCTCCCCGAAGGCAGGGCAAATGGCCAACACCCAGGTGGAGAATTCAATTATACCCCACTGCTGCTGCGTAATTGGTGAATGGAGTAGCTGCACAGCTGAAGTGCACGTAATTCATCACACTGGACCACCAATTGGCGGCAGTAAACCACATGTTGCAGGTATAGACGTATATAAGGATGACTTGCCAGATATGCAAACTGTATGCTCATACTGTATAACAGTTGAAAGAGTGATACAGAAAAGCGAGATAGAGACAAAACATCAGAACAATATCAAGGTATGTATAACACTAACTGTATGTATAGTATGTTCTATATTATGTAATGTCAGTGTATGCATAGCCTGGTTTGCAGTAATTAACAGTGTCCGCCATGCATAAGGTGGGGAATGGTATTTATGTACTGATGTCTCGCTGATCGTACTAATGCTTGTAGAAGATGTGCGTCCAGCAGTGGGCCACATGGTAAACAGCACAGACACCACAAGAGATGCAACATGATGGCGTTAAACAGAACAATGTCATACGACCCACCTTCAGTGGCAGGGTATGCCCAATAAGTACGTGCCATAGCAGGGTATAGTATATGTAGATATACTGTAACAGTACACATGTGTATGGGCATATAACGTCAATGACATGTCTAAGGTGGACCCTCTGTGCAAGTAATGGTTGAATTATGGGATACCATGTAAAACATGTGTAATGTATAGTACAGTAGATTGATACGTCAGATATGTTACACAGGAGAACAGGCATATGATGCATAACAAAGGTATCATATAGTGATGTGAGTAGTATGTAATTAAGATATGTATAAACAGTTATGATGAAATAACTATGTACTCAACTCTGTGCATTTGCAAAGGACGCAAACATTACTCCCATACTAGAACAGCAGAAGAGATTTGACAGACAAACATGAACATGACTGGCGTGTACAATAACAGTATACATGTGGCCCATAGTCACAGGACATTGTAATAGTGTGACAGCCAATCTAACTGAAAGGGCTATACCAGTAACCATGCACAAAGGACATGTAATAGCTGCACAGATTCATAGTGGGGTACCATGCAGTCTGGCAAGTCAATGTGTAACAACGACTACAGTGTGCACACCAGTGGCACCTCTCCAGAGTAGTGTCCTGTGAACAGAAGAGCCATGTGTAACCTGCATCACTGCACAGTACAGCCACTGCAGTGATCCCTGGCGTACATGTGTCCACCATCCAGCAAGCAAGGTATCACATCAACACTGCTACTTATTGTCCATGCGTGATGTACATAGGAATCGTGTCCGAAAGCATGGTGAGTGTCCGGTCTGGGAATGCAACCCCCAAGCACATGCCACACACAGTCATGTGTGTGCACATATCCATGAGCATCATGGTCATAGTGGCTATTGTGTATGTCATGTATGCGGAGTATATCCATAAACATATTTGCAGACATGGGCCCTGTCTTTGCAGCAGACATCACTCCTGAGTATGTAGTCTGCAAATGTGTACAGACGTGGTGTCTGTACATAAGCCGCATACATTAACAGTTGTAGCTCAATAAACATCATGGCTTTTTAATGTTGGGTTATGTAAAGCTGTTGTGTAAGGTACACCCTATGCGGGGTGTTGTACCCATGGATGTGTGTATACATCCGGTGTTCAGAGGTACAATGGGTGCCTATGTACCAGCGACACACCCAGTACAGATATGTGTGAACACGTAGAAGGATATCCACGCCACAGTGGCAATGTGGTAATCACAGGAGTGTGTGCGACATACATGTGTCTTACAAACATGTACAATGCAACATGTATGTAGGGGACTAACACCTATGTGATAACCAGTGGGAGGATGGTGTACTGCAAAGGTGATGTTCACACCAAGTGTCATGCAGGTAGAGGCCATGATGTTCATATCGGTATCTGTCACAGTGACACCCATATGGATGGGGTCTGTATTAGCTGGTGGAGCAACAACGGTTCTGGGTATGCAGTGGTCTGTAAAGCTAGGCAGGGAAGTCCCCTCAGTGGTAGCCTGTACCTCAGGGAAGCATATACCAAACATGAGGGCCCCATGACTGAGGACTGTGGTAAGCCAAGTGTAACTGGATTGCAGTATGTGATATGGTATGCCACCCTCAGTGTGTGTGTCCCATCCATTAGCCACATTGCATAACATCTGGAGACATATGTTGTGATGTGCAGGTGGATGTGTATGTAGTCAATACCAGAATGGAGAACGGTGCTGAATGGCAGAGAGAGGACAATGCAGGCTGTGTGGACACCCGTGTCATCATCAACTACTCTGGCGACTGTAGGAAAGGTGTTCAACAGGCATAGGAGGCATGCTGTGGCCCCAACAAGACCAACCCAGCTGGCATCAAAGGACTGGTGCACAACAAAGACTCGACGAATTATGTCCATGATGATGTGCCCTATAGCCGTGCATAACAGTCCAGTGAGGTGTGTAGGGCAATAGTCCCAGTCGTGCAGTGTGGCACCACCTGTGAGGAGTGTTACTGTCGCTGTGTGCCAGTCAGGGGCCACAATGTCTGGTACAAGGCTATTACTGAATATGGTGTCCCAGTGGGCAGACATGCTGTTCAGAGTTCTGTGGACATCACAGCCTGGGATATTGCAGGGTGACAAGGGGCCTGTGTCCTTGGACATATAGAGTGCAGGTCAGTACTGTGTAGGTGTGACTGCAGGTACACCACAATGTACATGCAAGGAATGTGGCCCTGCAGGGAGTGAGAGGGGGTAATGTTAGCAATGAAGCCATCAGACAGCATGTTGCCAACATCACCTGTTACTATCATGTTTCAGAGTGACAGTTGTATGTGTGAGCAGATGTGGGTATTGCAAATGACTACTGACATGCCACCATAATGCCTTGTGGTACATCTCGGAATGTGTCGCAGTAATGTGTTCATAGCTAGTTATGGTGTCTATGATGTGGGATCCTGTGGCCCTACCAAGGCTGACCAGTGAGTCACCCCGCCCATGGGAATGTACACCACTGTGTAACAGCCCCCACCTGTTATTGTACAGTATGTCCATGGGACTGCACCCCCAGAGTGCCGTCTGTATTCTGGTGTGCACCAGCATGGCTCTGTTTGGAATAGCATGAACCACATTGTTGTGTATGTGCTATTGAAGTGCACTGGGGTATGTCTCAGCATTTGCATGTGCATTGTCCACCTGCACATGTGTCACGACAACAACTACCGCTGTCATACGACATCTGTAGTTGGTGTTGTAGTACTCATCTACTGTGTATGCTGTGAAGTGTATGGTGCCAGTATGTGGCTAACAAGGGTGGGTAAGAGATGTTCGGATTCTACCAATGAGGGGATAACCGCAGGTGTGGAACAGCAGTCACATGTTGGTAGTGTCCATGTCAAGGATACTGTTGGTCTTGTAGGTGGTGTATGGGTCGAACCAGCTGAGCGGAGGTTATGACTCACGCACAGTGTACGCCTAATGTGTCAGTACATGTGCGGCTATCACAGTTAAGTGTGGGTTACTGTCAGTCTCACATTAGTAGCAGCAGTAGTTCCGGACACAGTTATATGCACGTGGAGCACCTGTGATGCATTGTGTGAAGTAACCAGCCGGGATGTGTGTACAACATAGTGGAATATGGGGACACCTCAGCTGTGGGTGTGCCAGTCCAGGTACGTGCCTGAGAGGTACAGTCTGTCTATACCCAG
Organism: Protopterus annectens; assembly: GCF_019279795.1. Classification (NCBI taxonomy): domain Eukaryota; kingdom Metazoa; phylum Chordata; order Ceratodontiformes; family Protopteridae; genus Protopterus; species Protopterus annectens. The sequence goes on from NC_056730.1 coordinate 207,755,028, forward strand.
TCATTGCAGGTGTGCTCTGCAGAGCCAAGAGGCAGGTCCCAGTCACTGCAGAGATATTGCAGTGGTGCAGTATCAGGTGTGCCTTGCCTGCGTGCGTCACAGAGGATGATGTCAAGCATTGTGTGACATGACCACATGCTTCGCTAGCCAGTTCCCATTCTGGTGGTGACTGTTATTGGGCACTGTGCAAGACAGGCAGTATAAAAGCAGCAAGAGTCCAACATGTGATCTGTACTCTAAGGGCTGACAGGTGCAGGTCAACAGTGCCACAGCATCATGCTGTTTGGCTGGGTCTGTCAAAGTGGACGTATACTAGATGCCTGTGGAATGACAGCAGAAGCATGGACAACTGTTGGGAGTGACACAGTCGTTCGTAGTACAGTGGTAACAGGTCCAGATGACTGCAAAATGCTTCCCAGGGCATGGACCACACCATCAGGGTGACAACACTGGTGGGCTATTGCATGTCCCTTAACACGTAGTCTGTGCCCTGAGTGACAACTTCAGTCACACAAACATGGATGGGGAGTCACATCATACCTGCTGACTTGTGGCATGTGTGCATAGGTTATGTTGCAGAACCAGTTACTGGACAGCAGGATGCAAGTGGCTATCACCTTGTGTAGCCTGCTGAGTGGAACAGCAGTGTGACTGCCGACAGTCACCTAAGACATGTGTGTTGTGTATGTTATGATACCCTATTGGCTGTATGTGATGGGCACATGTGTCTGTGGGCTATAGGTTGGTGTGGTTGTGTTTGGCGATGTGGGCTGTCATCGGTGCCCACACAGCATATGGAGGGGTACTGTACAAGGTGTCTCCATATGTGTGGCCTGTGGTGGGGATCATGTGGGACCATGTGATGTGTGAGGTGCGTTGCCAATGTTGCACAACCCCACATGACAGTCAGGTGCAGTCAGGGTTGGTGACAGTATAACCCCCAGCAGGGCTGCATATGTGCATCCCCCACAGGCTGCACTGTTGTATGTTGGGAGGTGTGCATTGACTGTGGACATGAGAATAGCTCTATTGCCACATGTACAACATAGTCATCATAGTGACAGGCAATAGCACTGGTACATGCCAGTTGGACATGCCTGTATATAAGTGGTACGTGGCAGGTGGACAGGCCGTAGAAACCACCATGTCTCACGAGGCATGTGAGCGATGTGTGTATGACAGCTGTTGTACAGTTATCAAGCTGGAAATGTATGGACAGACAGTGTACCTGTGAGGACTAGTGTGAAATGGGTGCTAAACTAAGCAGTAGCTCATAACGTGCCAAGAAGCTCTGAACAAGTACTGAGCATGCCCATACATTACAGATAGGGTGTTGTATACTATCAACCCACAAGTGTTGACAACAGTCATGATTGGTGGCACCGCATCAGAACACTGCCAGGTATGGTCTGCAGGTCCATGAACCATTATCAATGTAGATGTTAGCAGTACAGATGTACATGACAGTACGGATGTTTGGCTACAGATGCCTGTGTATGTCACAGGAATGTTCTACTAGTGGCCTGTTGACAGACTCACAACTACTAAAGGTGCTACAGTGACATGCATATCACACGGTGTCAGCTACAGTAAACCAGGGTTAATGTGTTGTACCCCACCCGTATTGTAGCCCATACCACACAGACAAATGTCAGCCATCTGTGTATGTGATGATGTGAATGGCCATGACCTATGGGCAATTGTTGTCACAGTGTTGTGAACAACATACAGAATGGGCTGTGTGTGTGATGTGTGTGACATACGTGCACATTCAGGTGGATGATATCAGCAATGACACCACTAGGGGAATACCCCCATACCCATTAAGAAACACCTAGGCTGTGGTCAACAGTATGGACACTGTGTTAGGGATGGTGTAGCGTAGTACACCTCCCTGAGCTGGAGACATCTCCCTGGCCCTTTAGGTAGTCATCCGAGGTACCCATGACATGACAGGGTGGTATCCATGAGCACAGAGATCATTGGACAGGCATACACAGCACCCGTGTGACCAATATTGGAATACACATCACCCTCCAGGGGTAGGGCCCATGCGTGGATGACCGATACCAGCCTCCACAATACTCATCTCCAGTATGCAGCATGCTATCCACCTTGCATACAGACATATGCCACACTATGCTGCTAGACATGCTACAAGTCCATAGCCTGATCTGAAAGACATACATCATGGACAACCACCATCCTACGACTAGGATGGCCACATGCTGGACAGATCCCTGTGCCATACCTGTGACATACTCCCGACATACCTTGAAGCCCTGTCCACATAGCTGCACATATCATCCCTGCCATACATGGTGTGATGGCCGTATGGTAGATGCAGTATCATCTATCTGGATCAGTAATGTGTCACTGATGCCCCTCATGGTGGCATAATGGGTGTCGGATACAGCTAGGAAACCCAGCCCATACATGCTATAGCCGATAACCTTACCTGCGAATGACGTCCGACTAGCCATTGTCCCATGTCTATCACATGTGGAACACAGGTGATCCATGGCAGGATGTTGAACAGCTGTGCAGTGTACATGTCTATGGAAAAACAGATGCATGTACAGGTTTCCATGCGTACTTGGTGCATTGTCACTGCCCAAGTCCAGTAAGGCTGTGTCTGTGTTGATATGTGACATATCCACAGCATCTAGGTCAACAGCATTACCGTGGATACATCAGGCATGGGTAGATAGGTAAGAACACCAGTGCATGCAAACAGACATGTCCACATGGAGACTGACGTTACATGCAGTAGGAACACTAATGAGGTGATGCACATATATGGGGATGATATCCAATGCATACTGGGGGTTACATGTGTGGGACATATACATGCCAGTCGTTAGTGTCATGTTGATTTGCAAAGATAACTGTGCGAATGTACTAGAATGTATGTGCAGCAGTATCACTGTACATGTCTGTAAATGTGACCTGTCACCTTCATCATGTCTTACAGATAATGCCGCGTACACGCCTACCAGCATATAGCCGACAGGAGGATGATGTCGTAATACCGTACCTCCATAAGAACTAGGAGGTGTTATTTAGCCACGTGCCACAGCATGCACAGCAGCAGGATGACCTGTGGCAGGATCTTCGCAGGAGGGTCAACGAAGTGGGCGGCCACAACCGCACGTACCAGCAGGTGCGCAGACACTGCACGGACCTCATACATCATGCAAAACAGCGTGTCACTGCAATCACCAGAGAACAAGGTGGCATGGGTGGTGGGCCACCAACCCAGCCTCCTCTCACACACACAGAGGAGCTACTGGCCAGTCTGGGAACACCCTCGGAACAGCCCCCACAAACAGTAACTGTCATCGTGGAGGTAGGTGTCTCCCAACCAATGAGCCTGGAGTTGCCTGGTAAGTCAGTACTGAACATATGGCCAGTATATCCCATGTGCGTGCATGTGTCAGTGTGCATCATGTAATGTAACAACATATGCAAGGTATGTGGACATACATGCTTTATGCTACTCTGTGTATGCACCATACCTCTGAACTGTACGGGTATTTGCAGGATGTCCAGATGTCTGCCTCATATTGTCGGTGTGTTCCCCTTAATATCTGTCCCTTTCTGGCAAATAGCTGAGGAATGGAGTCATTAAATGATGACATACAGTTGTGTTTATGACTGCACATTCCGTTGCAAACCCATGTGCATGGAAACCTATTGGTCTATCAAATATCCAGGTTAGTAAGAGCAATATGTCACAGTTGTCCCTATATGTCCCCCATCATAGTAGGCTTTGTCCACATTTATTGTTCTAAGAGGTTGAGAGGTATGGTATGCACACATGTGCTGACTATATGCTATTGTACTGGCAAATGTGTTAACCTGCACTGTGCACCCTGTGGCTGTCATACAGTCATGGATAATGTTCATACTGCTGTGTCACCCTATACAGGTACCTGTGGCATGCTGCACAGACAAGAGTCCATCGCAGGTGAGTCTATCATCAGTATCAGGCATGTCAATGCATAGATCTATTCGCCATGTGGCCAGTTAATACATGGATATACAGGTCGCATCACCCATCATCCACACAGGCCACCCATGTGCAATATATACAACTGAAATGATACACAGACATGAAACTACAGTATTTGTCATTGCTACATGTGTGTCCAGCTGTGCATACAATGGTGGAGGTGTTCTACAATGGAGGCATATGTACTATACAGTGAAACAAAATGTGTGGTACACAAACCAGTACCGCACAGTGAGCAGTGATATGGGCAGACCACAGGCATCACCATTGTGTTATATGCCCCTGCAATGGTTTCACACATTGTGATGCTCCATCCCACATGTCTGAGACACGTAGCGTTTTGGTTGCAATATTGTCACAATTTCTCATAACCCATACCCCACATACCACACATACACCTGTTGTCTGCATAGCCCTGTGGATGGTGACATAACCAACATCTATGGGTGTATGTTATATGGGACAACACAGACGTGATAGACGGCCATCACATACATGACCAACACATGTGCACACATGGCCATGGGGGATGGCCAGAGACACGTAGCCACACAGAAGATGGGATGTGGATACACCCTGTCCCACTTTGTCCACACATGGTCCAAGTACAGCCGTACTAGACCGATTGTACAGGTGATGTGGTACGCTGCACATCATAAATGCCTGTGCACAGCTAGTGGAGGTGTCAGTGACATGTACCTCATAAGATGTGTTGAACATGATGTCTGTGTCATAGCATGATGGTAGTTACCTTCACAGATTCCACTGACAGTGACACCAGGCCACAGAAACTGTACTTTTCCCCCCTGCCATAAGGCATCACTGTTAGCTGTGCACCATGTGTGCGTGGTACATCAATGTCATGTGTGAAATGGTGACGTGACAGGTCCGCTATATGTGGACATGGTTGCCAGGCAGCTAACACTCTGTAGTCATCATGCAGGGGTGTCATCTGTATGTCCTTCAGTGACCTGTCACATGACACAGCATGGTTGGGTGTGTATACACCTCAGCATCGTAGGTCACAATCCACAGGTATGTCATGGGTATGCATGCAGTTCTGGATATGCAATGTGTACATAACATGCACTGTTTAGCAATATAGACGCCTCATGATGCCATGCAATGGCACAGTGTCTGTACATCACACTGTACAGCAATTTAGATGACCCAGTCCCCTACCATGCCCATGCACATTTGCTCAACATGGCATTCAATCTGTAGGGCATATGGACAACACCGCAATGTGATACCCAGTACAATGCTGTGCATGTGTCACAACACCATTGTGTCAGGCATGCATGCATGTTCATGAACATGTCAGCAGATTACATGTCAAGGTCACATCAGCCATGTGTACTGTTATCCTGTTCTGGTCCACATGGTGCATCATGGGGATGCATGCATACTACCATGATCGTGTGAATTGCATGGATAATTATATGACACCTGCCTGCTGTAATGTGCATTCCAGGGGGTATGCTTACAAACACTATTGATGTCTGAGCTGCATGCTGTCAGCTGTATCACAAGCATGCTGCATGCCATCTGTCATCTCACATGCATGGTGTGTCAGTGTGTGTGTCGGTGTGTCAGTGTGTGTGTCGGTGTGTCAGTGTGTGTGTCAGTGTGTCAGTGTGTGTGTTGGTGTGTCAGTGTGTGTGTCAGTGTGTCAGTGTGTGTGTCAGTGTGTCAGTGTGTGTGTGTCAGTGTGTGTGTGTGTGTCTATTGTAATGTAGAGTATTTCTTTGCATTCACAGGTGATGTAGGTGTGTTATCCTCCTGCGGTCCATCTGATAGTGTCCCCACAGATGCTATCAGTGATGAACATATGCACGAGGTACAGGCAGGGATGTCAGGGGTGGAATCTGTGCCAACGGTTGCCATCCCAGCTATGCCCCTCTCTTCCCCGCACACAGTTCAGCTGCCAACACATACCGCATCTACAGTGGCCATAGAAGAAGGACAGTCAGCATTTGTTAGCGTTGAACAGGAACGTGTGGTGGCTACAGAAGGTGTGTCTCCACACCATGGTGGCAGTATAGTGACTGCAGATGTGCCACGCAGGCATGTGGCTGGTGCTGGTCGTAGGAGGACCTCTGGCAGACATGCACCTGCAGGACATAGCGCAGTAGCTGGGATCACCAGATGCATGTTCCAGACTGTATTGGCGGCACAGGCATGTGCCAAATGGCAGAGCAGAGAAGGACAGAGGCTGCAGAGGGCTGCTATCAGTACCTTAAACAACAACATCCAGACATTGGCAGGAGCTCAACAGCAGCTTGCTGATGTTCTGGACAGGCGATTGGGTGACATGGTCAGAATCCTCGACCGTGGCATGGCAATCTGTGAGCGTGAGCTGTCTGTGCTGGAACATCTGATAGGGTTGAGGCATATGACACATGGACGTAGGCCAGCTACACCACCTAGTGCAGGTCAACATCAGTGTGCCACCTCACATGGCCGCTCCCATAGTGCCGGTAGCAGTAGCAGTGCAGCTGGTGCTATGATGTCCAAACCAGGTCACAGCAGGCCATGTGAACGTGGCCCTGGACGTTTCCGGCGGGGACATGGTTCCAGTGGCCATGTGTCATCAGACAGTAGCCATTCTGTAACCTCTGCCTGGTAGTGCCCGTGCAACCCCTGGCAGGCACAGAACACGTGGCCATGTCCAGTCACAGTGAGCTGTACAACCTGGTCTTTACAATCTGAAGCTGTCCATAATACCCTTGTGTAGGCCTCACAAATGACAAAACTGTGTGCACACATGCACGCACACAGCAAACACAACTGTAGGGCTCCACAACACCCACATGCATATGGAACAGACATGTCCATTCAAATCACTGGCCCTTACCCGCACACATGATGTCATCCATTGGAGCAGCCTATGCCCCTGGCAAACAGTATCACCCTGTGCATATGATGAAGTCTGTGCCGCATCCCTGTCATCCACACCATCGGTGCAGGGATATGCTCATATGGTCTGATGCACAGGGTGAACAGAATAGTGAGAGGTATATCTAACATTACTTGTGTATGCATATTGCGGGATGTGTATGTTGTATTGGTCGTGTGTGAATACTGAGATGTGAGAGGTGTATCTAACATTACTTATGTATGCATATTGAGGGATGTGTATGTTGCATTGGACGTGTGTGAATACTGAGAGATGTGTATGTGACATCAGTGGTGTACTGTCAACATGCACCAGTCATACCATGTAGTCCAGGTGCAGCATGCATTGTGATATGTTCACAGTATGTGTCTCGGTTACAACAGTAACAGCGTGTTGGTAATGCCCTGGTTCCCTCCTATGGTGTACTGGCATGTGCCTACAGGTAGCAGTGTTTGCATTCCCCCATGTGTAACTGTGGAGTACTCACAGGCACGTATGGCAATATCAGCATGCTAAATGTACCCTCAACCTGACTGTTGGACAGTCAAACATGACACAGATGTCCGAACATGACACAGATGTCCGCACATATACTGCACCTGAAGCATGTGGTCAGTTGAACAGGCTACAGCGGACAGAGATTGACATACATACCGGGAAACATTACAGGTATGTTGACATGGTGCAGGCATTGTACACAGAGGTCAGGCCAAAGATGACGTCAGAGGCCACCTGATTGCATGAGGCCACACTGTGTAGCAGTAATACCCTGTCACAGTACAGGAACATGGCCACATTCACGGGGTCTATAGCACTATAACACACCCCATAGTGTTCATGTGTGGACCCTTGCCTATGTGGTCATCGCCCTTGCAGTACTTTGCACCCACACAATGTGGCACAGAGAAGGGACATGCACAGGTAGCCAGTATGGCTGGGACCGATGGCATCAACAGGGTAGTAGACTGCATCACCATGAGGGGTTAGTGATCCTGTTTCCACAGTATGGTAGCATACACCCTCACACCAAGCATCAGACAGCCATACATACATACATACACACACACACACACACACACACACACACACACTGTGGTGACCAGATATGTGTGTATGGATAGCCGATGTGTGTGATGCACCACACCTGCCGACCTCATGCTTTCCACACTGCAGTATGTACAGATCTTCAACCAATATCCACCTCCTATAGTAGAAGCCTACTGAAGAAACTTAAACCATCCAGCCTATCGGCTGATCGTCTCCCGGCCGAATACTTACAAATAGCATCAGATGTTATAGCCTACCCTATCTCAATCTTGATAAACAGAACTATAACAGAGGCTACAATTCCCTCTCTTTGGAAAATATCATATGTCATCCCACTTCACAAGGGTGGCTCCTCCACGGAAATTTCAACTTTAGACCTATAGCAATATTGTCCCCAATAGCAAAAATAATGGAAAGGTGTGTTCACAAGCAACTCCTATACTATCTTACCCAAAACAATCTTTTGTCCAAAACTCAACATGGCTTTCGCCCCCATCACAGTACAACTACCGACCTCCTCTCCTTTGTTGACTCAGTCAACTGTAACCGTAATAACAAACTAATTACTTCTGCTCTCTTTCTGGACTTGTCAAAAGCCTTTGACATGGTCAACCATCAACTATTGCTCCACACCCTCGAAACTCTTCACCTTGACAACTCAGCCCTAAGCTGGTTTAACGCTTACCTCACAGGTAGACAACAAGCAGTCCAGTGGCAAAGCAAGCTATCTCACTTATTACCTAACACCATAGGTGTTCCCCAAGGCTCTATACTTGGCCCCCTTCTTTTCTCGGTATTCATAAATGATCTCTATTTAGTCATCCCCAAAGCCACCTGCATTCAATATGCAGATGACTCCACACTAATCTGCTCTGACGTTTCTCTCCATAATCTCCAGGTAGCCACCCAAAACTGCTTTGCTGCGGTTGAAAAATAGTTCACAGAACGGAAACTTATCCTGAATCCAACAAAAACCAAGTTACTATTAATTTTCCCCTCCTCAACCACTTCCTTAGGGCAACACCCTTCTCTCATTAATAACATGACCTTCCATGTTCAGTCCACTAATGGCACCATCATAGAGCCTGTTACCTGTTATAGATCACAAACTCAAATTTGACTTGCACATCAGTCAAACTATAAAGACAGTAAACAAGAAACTTGGTTCCATGTACAGAATTAAGAACTTTCTAACTCCCAATACCAAACTAACCATAGCACGTACACACCTCCTCTCCACCCTACTGTATGCCTCTCCAGTACTTTCCTTCCTAAATAAAACTGAGCTTAATAATCTCTCTATTGCTTATAACCATATTGCCAAATTCGTTACAGGAGAACCATACCGTACTCATCATTGCATTAACCTAAAGAAACTTGACTGGTTAGAACTCCCTAATCTTCTCAAACTTAACCAACTTACTGAAGCATTCAAAATAATTAAGGAACCAGAGAAAACCCCCTCACTGAACTAACTTTTAACCCCCTACACCAATCTTAGCTGCCTCCGATCTTTACATAGTGTCCTGATACAAACTATCAAATCTAACAACTTAGGTGGAGATGCTCTCTATGCTAACTCCATTGGAAAACTATGGAATTCCCTTCCTAATAACCTAAAACTAACTACCTCTCTCAACCAGTTCAAAAGTAATCTTAAATTATTCTTAAAAGCTCATTGGCTATGTCCTTGTACTAAACCGGACTAGTCCAAATAAGTCCACAAACACCCCTTGTCGTTTCCTATTGCCCTCTCTCCCTGTTCTTTTTCCACTAGATCCCTATAATTACATGTTTATAACATCTCTAGTTCCTCTGACTGCCTTCCCCTCATAATCCCTATGAGAGTTTTATTGGATAAATATTTCATCCTTCTTCTCTGAGCTTATAATCTTAATCCTCAGTATTGTCTAGTGTAGCCCAATTTCACTTTCCTATATATCACTTGACTATTTTACTTGTGCTCTGTTTAAATTGTCATCTCTTCCTATCATGTTATCAAGAATTAATTTAATTTAGCAAGATTGTATCTCTATATGCAAAACAAAGTCTTGATTTTTTAATGTGGAGCTTTTCTCCCCGGGTCTCTAACCGGCAATGGCTATGTTTATTTCTGTGTCTCTAATTAATAGCTTTATCAAGAATTTATCTGTATGTAAGTCAAAGTCCTGTTTTTACTGTGGAGCTTTTCTCCCCGGGTCTCTGCTGAAAATGGATATGTATCCAGTTGGATTAACCCGGTAAACAAATGTAAAATAAATAAATAAATACATCTCTACAATGGTGTACAGGGATGTGTTACATCTGGGACATAGTCCCCACCATATGTGGCATGTGTGGTCACACAAGCGGATACACATGGCAGTGCTGGGAATGATACACCTGCCATATGATGATCCGTTTGATAGACATGCAGCGGTACTGTCCGCAGTATGTGTACCAACGCTATGTCTGGCAATTGTGTGGCTATGTGCACACTGGAGGATGTCAGTGATACAGGTGTCATGTGACATACAGTTGGTTACACCTGACCACTGTGTATGCGTTAAGTCATCACCATCAAGTAACAGTGACATAGCGTACTGTTTGCACATGGCATGGTAGGGTGCATGTGACACACCTGTGAGCCATCCCTGGCACACATACATCTACACAGGTGGATCACCACTTTATGTACATAGATCCCTCCATACGTGATGTACAACCAACTGTACTGTCTGTATGTCACCATATATGGGTGACAATGATGGGGCTGCATTGTGACTGCATATTGTAGTTAGGCACAGCTGTGTTACAGACATCGGCCACTGCACATGCATGGTTGCTGCATGCACGGTACAGATTGTACATGTGCATTGGTCCTACATGTGTCTCCTGTAGCCATGTTTGTATGCATTGCTATTGGTGGACATGTGTGTTGACATACATGACACATGGACTGTGGTATGATATCACAGGTGTCATGGGCGACTACTACAGGGGAATGTGTCCTTCATCAACATTGCTACCTCCTGTACTGTGAGCATTCAACAGACATGGACCCACCTTCCATTTGCATGCGTATGATTGCTTAGGCCACTGTTCTGCATGGGGGACAGCAAAGGCTTAGCTATGTACATACGTGTTGTGTGTGTGGTCCATGCACACATCCACTACAATCACATGTTTGACATATCCAAATATGTGTGTTCGCTGGTGTACAGCAACACTCATCTATCACAGCTGTGTAAGACCCGGGGCCCCTGGTATGTCTTGAGCTGACCTGGTCATGTATAGTGGTATACTTGCAATGCATAACACCTGTTGGAACCCTATCAGTACATATGTACCCTGCACAGTTGCTGTAGACCTCTGTACAGTCCACTGGTCATGTGTCACACGGTGTTGTGGTAATGTATGACTGTGTACTGCTGCAGCAATGACATGGTGATGTCTCGAGGGCTTCAGTGTAGACTGCAGTGTGTACATTTGGGATCTGCACCTGTGACAGCTGTGATGGAAGCTGAGTGTGTACTGGTCACTGCATGTGTGTGACCGCTCTGTGCGTGAGGGCAGTTATACCTTACTGTGCCCTTCCATGTCTAGACTCCATCCGCACGCAAGACGGCCCTTTGCAACTGCTGTGTGAGCATGCCCAGTACACTGTTGTGTAGATGGACACACATGACAGTCCCAACTGAGCTCTTGCGAGTTGAGACTCCATCCAGATGCAAGACTGCCCTTTGCAACTGCTAAGTGTGTGAGCATGCCCAGTATGCTGTTGTGTAGATGGACACACATGACAGTCGCAACTGAGCCCTTGTAAGTTGAGACTTTGTCTGCATGCAAGATGGCCCTTTGCAACTGCTAAGTGTGTGAGCATGCCCAGTACGCTGTTGTGTAGATGGACACACATGACATTCCCAACTGAGCCCTTACATGTTGAGACTCCGTCTGCATGCAAGATGGCCCTTTGCAACTGCTAAGTGTGTGAGCATGCCCAGTACGCCGTTGTGTAGATCGACACACAGTACAGTCCAAACGGACATGTATTACTAAGCATGTGGCCATGCCCAGTGACACCTTGTGTCAGTGATGTCCCTCTGTGCATGGCCGTTGACATCCAGTATAGCCATGGTGGTCATCCAGGCAACAGATGTCCATTTTCAACGTCACAAGGGATGCCTACTGAGTACACACTAGTCGACTATCTTGAAGGGTGTACTGTCTGTGGGGCATCCCGTGACTATGTCATGTTGTCATGGTGCACTGGAAATCTTACGTTGCCACGATCACACCACTGCCATGTGTTTGTCTACATGTACCGTGGGACAGTAATATGTCTGTATGATTTCAGACTGATCACTCTCTATACAATCCCTGTTGGCGTCCTTGTCAGTGCAGATGATGACACACGCCTAGAAGTATGCCTCTGGGATGGCTGTGTTTAGTAATCTCGGTAGGGCATTCTGTAAATGCGTCATGCTGTAGTGTGTTAGGGTAGTTAGGTGTATGTTTGACTCCCAGCCCTGCCAAGTGTGTGTGTGTGTGTGTGTGTGTGTGTGTGTGTGTGTGTGTGTGTGTTTGCGCGCTTGCTCCCGTCTGCCCGGGGACTCAGTCTTGCTTTTAGATGCCTCACACCACAGCAGTTTCCTACCAACATTTTTGCCTTTGCGGATGATGACACACACCTAGATGTCTGCCTCTGGGACTGCTGTGCTTAGTAATCTGGGTAGTGCGTTCTGTAAATGCATTCATGCTGTAGTGTGTTAGGGTAGTTAGGTGTATGTTCGACTCCCAGCCCTGCCAAGTGTGAGTGTGTGTTTGTGTGTGTGTGTGTGTGTGTGTGTGTGTGTGTGTGTGTGTGTGTGTGTGTGTGTGTATGTGTGTGGGTGTGTGTTTGTGTGCATGCTCCAGTCCGCCTGGGGACTCAGTCTTGCTTTTAGACGCCTCACACCACAGCAGTTTCCTACCGACGTCTTTGCCTTAGCGGATGATGACACGCACCTAGATGTCTGCCTCTGGGACTGCTGTGCTTAGTAATCTCGGTAGCGCGTTCTGTAAATGCGTCATGCTGTAGTGTGTTAGGGTAGTTAGGTGTATGTTCGACTCCCAGCCCTGCCAAGTGTGTGTGTGTGTGTGTGTGTGTGTGTGTGTGTGTGTGTGTGTGTGTGTGTGTGTGTGTGTGTGTTTGCGTGCATGCTCCTGTCCGCCTGGGGACTCAGTCTTGCTTTTAGACGCCTCACACCACAGAAGTTTCCTACCAACATCTTTGCCTTTGCGGATGATGACATGCACCTAGATGTCTGCCTCTGGGACTGCTCTGCTTAGTAATCTCGGTAGCGCATTCTGTAAATGCGTCATGCTGTAGTGTGTTAGGGTAGTTAGGTGTATGTTCGACTCCCAGCCCTGCCAAGTGTGTGTGTGTGTGTGTGTGTGTGTGTGTGTGTGTGTGTGTGTGTTTCCAGCTGCATGACAACAGTACATTGCTTTTACAGTATTCACTCTCCATAACATCCATGTGGCGTCTTTGCCTTTGATGCTGCTGTCTCCAGGCTAGACATGTGCCTGTGTGAATCATGTGATCCACTGATCACGGTAGCGCGTTCTGTAACTGCGTAATGCTGTCGTGTGGTGCAGTGCTTACGTTTGTGTTCTGCTCCCAACCCTGCCACGTGTGTGTGTGTGTGTGTGTGTGTGTGTGTGTGTGTGTGTGTGTGTGTGTGTATGTATCTATCTACATATATATATATATATATATATATATATGTATATAGCTATATATATATATATATATATATATATATATATATATATATATATATATATATATTAAATGTATATTGTATATAGATATGTATGTTGGGATTATCACTCTTGAATGTGCTGCATTATGTATACGTGAGCACCTTGGATGTATGTACAGCTGCTATGGCTCTGTGATAGTGCACATACTGTGTGCTGTAGTGATCGTGGGTTATACATGTGTAGTGACCGGTTATTGTGTTGCTGGGTATTACACAGGCATTGGAAACAATGTTAGTACAGCACCTTTGAATGGTCATATGCAGATCCCGGCAACAGTCAGCAGTGGTTATTACATTGGAGTGTGAGTATGGCTCATATCCATCTTTAGTAACAGACAATTCTATGCACCTCAGGTTAACATTACAGACTCACGTTTATCCACAGGTTGTGGTACAGATCCCAGGACTGTATGTGTAGACATTGACAGGTGCAGTACTGGGTTGTGTTGGATGCATGGAGGGGTGTCCATGGCCAGTAATGGGGATCTCTACACCCTGGCAGGTATGGTCTGTCACTGTCCCACAACCTCCTGTATATGGCTGACACATGCTGTACCTGTGTATATGCAGACACACACACTTACCACAAACAGCTACGGCTATCACATACACACACCCATTGCACCACCATTGGGGCATGCAATAACCATTGTCCCTCACACGCACACACCTACGTGTACATTGGATGGCTCAATGACAGCTCTGGAAATGTTAACACCACACCCTGTGCATATGATGTCACCTGCGCCACCACCTGTGATGTGTAACATTGATGCAGGATCTGACTAACTTGGTGCTGCTGCACACGGTGGCTTTATTCCACTGTATTGATGTTAGCATGCAGTTAACACACAGTGTGTTACTTCCAGGTGTATATCAGCAGGCATGATGCATTGCAGCTATGACCATCACTGTAGCATAGTTTACAGCACTGTTACTTGTGATGATATATTCTCCATCCATGTGCCATTTCACTGATGTGTGTAGTATTGACAGCATGTGTGTCTGTATGTGCAGTACGTGTGTGATTTGTGTAGTACACATGTATACATGCTTACAAATGCATACACGATATTACACGGGCTTCAACATTCATACACTAGCTTACTCGTTCTTCCACACTCCACACGTGCACACGGGCTAACACACGCGCACACATGCTTACTTGGGCTTACTGGCACGCATGGGCGCAGACACACTGTGTGCAGGTTTGCAGGTCACATCGGTGGTATCCATGGTGTACACCGTCAGTCTCCTGATGTTCCCTAGGATAGCTCATGACACGCCTCTTCCACTGAGTACTGACAGCACACATGTGACACTGCTCCAGTGAGGTTACAGTGTTTTATACATACACACTCATGTTGTCACCTATCTTCTACTCTAATAGTCCCCTTAACCTACACTACACTGTAGAGGCTTGGCCCATATGGCATGACATGTTGTGATTCACTATCCTCAGCCTCACTTGCCTCACATTGCCTACAAATGCTTCATTACATCTCTGACAGAGCGCTTCCACACATAAGAACCAGTACGCAGTAGCCATGTTGTCTCCAGCTTGCCATTCATCTGCACGGTGTACTAACATCTAACTAAACCTACATTGTGTATGTATATTATACATATGTCTTGTTTTGAAGTGCAGCGTGTTCTCGTGGCGCTGCGCTACGCTTCCACACCAGGGATCAAGGGGAGGACAACTACTGGTTTATTAATATCCAATGGACAAAGCCGCCACTGGCCTTGGACTTGGACATTGGCATGCTTCTTCGACTGTATTCATACTGTATTTGCAGCTGTCATTGCTCCGTTTAGCAACGTGCAAAACGTTAGTCGCATAACATCCGGGTACATTTCTGCACATAACTCTGCTCTTGCACGGACAGCTTACTGTTTCATGTATCGTGTAATTACATCATTTGCATAGCTAACACATACAAATGGGGTATGTTGCAAATCCCAACATTGTCCGTGCAATGTTCATGTTACGGGCGGCCTTGCACGCCCCTACGGGTGTTTGCTGAATACCCTGGCAGTCATCTTTCCTTGCTGTACTCTCACTCAATCCATACATGCTGGAGGCTTCGTGTATCATGGCCTAGGCTATGCTGTGTGCTATGTCTATTTGTGGTGTATGCATGGCTGTGGGTATGTCCCACTGTCATCATTGGTAAAGGTGATGCCCTATAAGTACTTCATGTAGAATGCTGTGTCATTTGACATGTCAGCACATACGTGCGGCCAATACTGAACTTCCTACTGCAGCGCTTTTCATACCTTCTGAGTTATCTTGCGGTCGATAATGCTGTTTCCTCAGACATGTATCTGTTTCTGATCATACCTATCAACCTCCTAGAGCAAAACATCTGTACGAAGCCTAACATGATGGGGGGACAAATAGGGGAAGATTCTACATATTGCTCTTACAAACATAGATAGTTGACAGTATTATAGGTTTTGCATCAGTATGACCTTTCTGAGGGATTTGGGGTCTTAAACTCATATGTTTATCATTATTTAATGACGTCAGTTCTCAGGTATTTGGCAGACAGGTACAGATTGTAAGAGGAGCACACCACACATATGAGGCATACATCTGCACATTCGTACAGTTGCGAGGTATGTTTCTGATACTGGAAATCAATTTTCTTACACCAATACACACAATACATGGCACCATCACAGGCCAGTTGCCATTACATTTCTATTGCAGGACACACCCACCCAGAGGGTTATATTCCTCACACAGGCCAACAGGTGCTTATCCACACTAATTATTCTATCATATACCTTATGTGTATGCCAGTATTTGCGCTTTCTGTCAGTGGCAGAGCTCACGTACGAGTATGGGGGACTGGACACTGTATCGGTGGCACTGCATGACACCCTGAGGGGCACATGTCTTTTGAGTCTATTAACCTTCCACACTGACTTTCACAGGGCATACGTTGTCATTCACATTTGTGGAAATACATGCTTTTGACTTGTACATGTTTTGTCATTTGTCCTGATGTCTTTCTTCTCACCTGTCCACCTAGTATCACTAGTTCTGTACATTTAATTAGGACGGGTTACCTTCATACCTCTCACCTGTACACATTATGGGTATATGCCCCGAGGTTTGACCTATGATTCTGTTACATTTGTCATGATAATGTGCCTTTCTAGTAGATTGCTGGCAAGGCATGACGGACTGTGCGGTTAGGTAATCGTGACTGACATTTCTATTTCATGATTACTAACTCTCATAACATTCATATTCCTGACTATGCAATTATTCTATCAACGTTCTGACTTTGTCTGGGGTATATTTAATATAGTCCCTATTTGTCTTTCATGTACTATGCCTTAGTTCAGCTGTCTTATTCTGACATTTTGGCAGGTATGGTCACCATCTTGGTCATACGCATGTCCATCCATGATAATCACCTACATAACACTGATATAGGTCCCTACGTCTTCCCTCAATGGTTTATACAATATCCAGTAGATGGGTTGCACCTTTTTGGAGAATATAGGCGTGTGCTATACCCACATAGGTATATTGATCACTCCCATGGGGCGTACCTAATAGATCTGCGCCAACCAACACCTTGGCCCATTTCTGCATATCCATGATTCCCATACCTGACACCCCTCCACAGTACCCATTAGACATGTTTAATGTGAGCGATAATAAAGTGTGAGTACACTTCCGAGCATTCTCCACTCTGCGGATATCAGGTCGTACATCATACATTCTATCGACCTATGTGTTATTACCCTTGCACCTGCTACTGTTGCATGTACACCTATATTGTAGTTGCACTTGTGACTTCTTTTGCATCAATGACAGTTCGCATTTCATACAGGATCAGTTTTTGGGGTCCTGCAAAGGACACCTATATTCATGTTTAACGTGTAGAACTTGCAGGCCCTGTCACACTGGTACTTTCCGCGCAATGGTTTGGAAAGCATTGGTGTATTCTCCTTTCATGCATGTCTGTCTGCCTATCCATAATAGCTATACCATGACCTATTTATGTACATATGTTATATGTACAGAGACATATGTTTGTTGTGCATGTATCTATTCATGTATCGTGTGTGTATAGATATATATATGTACATATATACATATGTCTGTACATTCCTCATCTCATAATTTGCTTTGGTTTATGTCTGTGGATATATGTGTATATATATCTCCATATCATACCTTTCAACTGTACAGATTTCCACTGCATGTACAGCTGTTTGCCTCTTATCTTTGGTCCTTTTTTCATAACCTTGTGTCTATCTGGCAAGTTAGTGGCATATCATTAAAGACTGACGTTGGTAAATAATGACAATCAGTTCAGGACACGACTTCATACCCTTCAGAGAATCCATGCTAGTGACACACCTGTTATTCTATCCACTTTCTATGTTTGTTAGGGCAATATCTGGGGATTGTCCCTATTTGTACCAGTTGTTGTCATGG
Source organism: Protopterus annectens (assembly GCF_019279795.1). NCBI lineage: Eukaryota > Metazoa > Chordata > Ceratodontiformes > Protopteridae > Protopterus > Protopterus annectens. Next base: position 207,773,240 of record NC_056730.1, read on the forward strand.
CTTTGTCCGATTTCGTACTTTACGGGGTTAACAGGTATGAGCCATGTACATAGAACGTGGGGAAAACACTATTCATTTTCTGTTCTGTGAGCGGATTACACACGCGCAGGCGCACTTGCATATCCTTATTGTGGGTTACATATGTTTCATAGATAATTGTGCTTACGTGAACTTTCATAATTCTGACCGTAACAGTTACATATCTGTATTCCAGTTTAGAGACTGCTGCGAAACACACGTTCACCTTTACATATTTAAATGTGTGTACAGCACGAATGCATTCATTACACTTTCAAGTTATATGTGCAGTGGTCGTAGGTCAACTGGGACTGCATTCACGTTGGCCGGATGCCGGAACCACTATTCTATTGGTGTTCTCCCTCATTGATATGCATACCCATAGTACTTAGCTACATCAACATACGCCTTACCGCTTCACCTACAACACAGGCATCCATTCTCCTGCTGGGAAAAAGGCGGTACTACATATTACACATTCCCTATTGCCTACTGCTGTGGACTCCGGCTGCATTGATAATCACTCTGAGGATATGCAGAACACCAAGGCATATAGTCCAGCCACATACAGGTCTTTGATTGTCAGGGTGTTCATGTAGTGATCCTGGTTTAGGCTTGTCCACCTGGTGAATGGAACTTCCCTGGCCGAGTTCAAATGTCAGACGAAGCATATGGACAGGGATTATCTCCCTATTTTGAAGTTTTACCTGTGTTTATAGACACAGGTGTTTGGGCACCTGTCAGCAGCTTATTCTGTTGTCATTACATATTATGGGTGGGGTTGTTACAGTCCATACTCCATGGTGAGGGTTGTTCCCATTCACATTTGACTATTACCTGTATATAGTCATACAGGGATTATTATTTTGGACATGAAGTGACTACAGGTATGCAGTTGTACATTATACAAGTGTGAAGGGTTGTTACTGTAAATATGTACAGACCATACCTCTCAACCTCTTAGAGCACCAAACCTGTGCAAAACCTACACGATGGGGGGACAATTAGGGACACATTTTAATTATTGCTCTTACAATCTTAGAACATTGATAGAATACTAGGTTTTGCATTAGGATGACTTTTCTGCAGGTTGTGGAGTCTTAAACTCAGGATATTTCTCATTATTTAGTCACGTCAATCCTCAGCTATTTACCACACTGGTGCAGATTGTCAGAGGCACACACCAACACTATGGGGCGAACCTGTGGTCATTCTTAGGGTTGCCACCTTTTCAAATGCCCAAAGTGGGACATGTTCTGTAGAGATGTCAGATTTTCCAGGACAAAACATACCTACAGCCATGCATAGTACAGAACTTTAACCTTTTTTGTACATATAATAGCTTATTCTAGTAACATTTGAATTGCTTATGCTACTTCACATAACATATAGAAGTTTCATATATAAGATGACTATTTTATGCGACTATTAAAGAAAATTAGGAAATAACTTTGTCCTAAACTCTCACGACATTTGCTATGTCTTGATTTTTTTCACAGGACACAACTGCCTACAGAGGGACTGTTACTCGCAAAGTGGGACAGGTGGTGACCCTAGTCATTCTGCGAATATCCGGACACTTGAGTGGTATGGCACAGACCTCTGTAATACGCTGTTGTGTTCTGGCACAGCAGTAGCTCAGCATTAAAGACTGCAGTCGGAACGTGCTAACAGACAGTTGGGTTTCAGACTTCATACTCCAGACATTAATGCCAATGTGCAAACTGTTATTCTATCAAATGTCTAAGTTTATAAGAGCGATCTTTACAGATTGTCCCTGTTTATGGACCTTTGTCTCACTTATATTGACGGCTCTGTCCAGATATCTTGCTCACACAGGTTGACAGGTATGGTCGGTCATGACTGCACACAGTCAGTGTCCCTCACACTTGATCAGGGTTGACCTGTTTACATCAGTGTCTTCCTCACCCTCATGCCGTTTTCCACTTTGCAAGTGTGTGCATTATATTCTCCCTCCTATTCATGTCTGGACACGTGCGTCACGGGAAGGTATTTTATCCTGGGTGGTAGGTTATGCATGCTCACTTAGGGCTGGACAGTGTCATGGACCTCCACTGCACATTCTGACTTGTGTCCAGATATCTACTGGATTGGACATCATGTCGACATACCCATTCTACTATTTACACAAGTTGGTCATCCCATGAGGGATATCCCAAAAATTGGACTAGACCAAAACAAGTTAGATAACGAAGATTTTTGTGGCTTCACGAAAACATGCAGGGGGTTTTACATGCAGGAGATACATGGTTTGCAATCCTGACACTGCCTAGGGTGACAATACCTACTACATATGCGTAGGGGGTCACTGTGTGTAGCTGTTTCTGCAACAAACCAGTGGACCAAGTACGGCTGTATTTGGTGGACATTCTGGTATGGTGGAAGGTTGTGTGTTGTGGAGGGTATGCTGGGTAGGCCATTACGCATCCAGGTGTGGTGCATTTGTTATGGCCAGTTCCATCAGGACCCATCTGTGGGTATGTGACGATGACGTATCTATACATTTGTCTCGCATATTTCCATATTCATATGTTTATGGGATTGTGTTCTACACTATGGCCTGTCTGCTTGTCTTGCAGCTGTTTCTACATGTGGTTGTGTTTCTTTCCACTTCACCCGCTGCCCCCTCGTACACCTCCGGTTCACCTTTTCTGCATATGACATAGTATTTCCTTTGAGGAATTTACCATTAAACACCCACCCCTCACACGCGAATTCCTCACACCCCATAGAGCACTACTTTAGTTGTTGGCCCATTACACGGCCAGAGTTACACATTGACTATCCTACATGTGTCGGGTACCCTTATGGTTGTGTGGACTACCCTGCCATGTTTGCTTTCCACGTGCTATACCTCACACACATAGGTACACGCCCATACTTCACTTTCATTAATTGGTTGGTGTATCCGGGTACTACCCGTTCGACTGTGTCACATACACATTCGGATTATACAGCTGCCTTCCGGATTTTGCCAGCCTGTTGTACTCATTGGTGGGATGGCACCTTTTCCTATGTCCAAGCTATTCCTTACACATGTCCGACTGTTGTGGACAATGCCTCCCCACAGTCGACGGTTGTGTTTCCACCTTTTCAATTGGCCACAGTGTGACATAGGGTTACCACCTGTCCCACTTTGTGAGGGACAGTACCTCTTTGGGTAGTTGTGTCCTGACATGTAATTGTAAACATGGCAAATGTCCTGAGATTTTAGGACAAAATTATTTCTTATATTTTATGTGATAGTTGCATTAAACAGTTATTCTGTATCTGAAATACCTAAATGTTATGAGAAACAGAATAAGCAACTAAAATGCTACAAGAATACGCTTTCTGTTGGCAAAACAGTTACGTTCTGTCCTTTGTACTGGCTGTGGGCATGTGTCGGCCTGTAAAATCTGATGTCTGTACCAAACATGTCCCACTTTGGCCATTTGAAAAGGTGGCAACGCTACTGTGACATTTGCGGTGAACACAGCATATTTTACAGGCCGACACATACCCACTGTCAGTTTGGCAGATAGAACTTACAATTCTTGCCTATATCTAAGCTTATTCTTGTAGCATTTCAGTATCTTATTCTGTTTGTTATGACATTTATGTAATATACGTTGAGTGAAATATGTTTAATGCAACTATTGCATGACGTCTACGGAAGAATTATGTCTTATATTCTCTGGACATTTGCCAGTTTTACATGTTTGTGTCAGGACACATCTGCCCACAGAGGGACTGTCACTTGCAAAGTGGGACAGGTGGTAATCTTGGTTGATGGTACGGATCATACTGTTCCTTTCGGTCTACGTGTGTCCGTATTGTTATGGCTGTTTATATGCTCCTTCTGTTACATTTACATGCATATGCTATTTCCTATCACATTTGGTATGTGAAATACGGACATACCTTTTGTATGTGACTATTACATGACTTGTGGGATATGATTCAGACATACGGTCACTACATATATCTACATTTCTACTCGTGTATTTTGATATGGATACATCTGCACAGCTATGTTCCCTCCCTCACATTATGGGTCGGCTGGTGACCCTCTCCGTTGGACTGGCCGTACCTACTGGCAGTGCACTAACATATGATACTTTTCACTTCCACATGGTATAGCTATCAACACTACGTTGGACTACGGGCACATGGTTTTCATATCATTTGTTCAAGGGTAGGGACCCATTATTCCCTACCATGCATTTGTGTTTGATTCTTCATTTTCTGTTCGCAGGGACTATGCTTTGTATATATTTCAGTATCCACGGACACTGATAGGTACGATTACTATTGCTGGTGGAATATAATATTCAGCAGTTTAGGTTGCTCCTCGACAGCCGACATTGGCACGCCTCCCTGTGCAACTTCGATACGCCCCTTGCACTTGCGCACGTTTCTTATGCACGTGGCTGTGGCGGCTGCGCGCCTTCATTAATATTCATATGGCGCAACTACTCCATATATAAGCTGCACGGCCAGCGCAAGCCTTACGCCGGCCTTGCGTTGAGCTTCATGAATCCCAGGGATGGTGTAGTTTGATGAACATTGAACATAAATTAAGCATATCACCTGTATATAAAATCCTACGAGAAGACTTGATTACTTTTGACCAAGCTTTTTGGAATTACTCCATAAAGATTCATGGTGAACCTTTATCTAACAATAATAAGAAACAGTTATTAAATTCAATAAAAAACACTTCATCATCTTTATATTGGAGACTATATACTTGGAGATTTATTCATAGAAGCTTTTACACTCCACACAGAATTGATCTTATAACCAAGAGTAATGAATGCAAATGCTGGACGTGTGGTGATATTCTTGAAGCCAACTGGGTTCATATGCTCATTGAATGTAGAACTCTCACACAATACTGGAGTGATTTTAGACATTTTGCAAATGCCCTGTGGTCTGATAACTGTCAAATTACTAGCTCTTTGATATTATTCAATGTCCCTACCCCAAGTGTAATTCCTAGACATCAGTTACCTGTTCTTGGGTTAATTCTAGCTATTGCTCAAAAAATAATTACATTGAACTGGAGAAATAAGCAATATCTTATGTTTACTGAGTTTATTTCAATAGCAAAAGCTGTATGTAAAAAAGAAATGCAAACTATTTATCAGAGATCCTCAAATGTAACACACAAAAGACTAGTTTTCCAAAAATCAAGAACTTGTTAGATAAATACTGATTACCTTTCTTGGATAAAACAAATGTCTATCCTGGATGTTTGTATATAGTGTAAATAGTTATTGTGTTTTATATTGTTTATTTTTAATACTTTATGTTCATGTTTATTAACAAAATTTAATAAAAATGTTTTTGGGGAAAAAAGGAGTGGCCTGTACAGTGTTACCAAATAGATATGCAAGTACTCTATGAACTTAAATATCTCTAAACAAACCAGCCACAATTGAAATGTTTAAATATTTAATAATAAATAAAAGAACAAGACAATACCCAGTACGTAATCAGCTACATCAGAGTTCAAAATCACAGGAAATATTTAAAACAACATTGCAGGACAGTCTCAAATAAATAAAAAAATTATGTAAGCTATACTTTACTATATTCAAATCTGAATCTAAAAGAGTTACTATGCCCTAAAACCTCATTTATAGAAAAACAAGCAAGCAGAAGTGGTGAGTGGATGTTGTCAGATAAATGACAGAAACAAAATGCCCACTCCCCTCTCAGGGAGTTCTTAAATTAATATCAAATACTACTTCTGGGTGAGCTTGGATGACATCACATTTTTGTCACCTGACTTTAGCTCCCAAGCTAAACCCCCATTGCCAGAAACTATCAGCATTTTAACATCTCCCTGTGAAAAATACATATCTCTCAGATCTTTGCAGTTGCTGGAAGACATAAAACATTAAAACACAAAACAATGCAGAAGACACCCTAGTTCTAGACATTCTGTCTCCTTGCTGCATTGCAACTAACTTTTTTATTATATGGTTATAAAACAATTTAATCTCAACTATCTTCCTGAAGTTTTGCAGGTTAACCTTTTATGTTCCAGTTGTTAAAAATATATACATTTACACACATACAATAGTGTATATACATTTCTGTTCTAAGCCAGCAAGGCATGCTGTGGTTACATTTTAGCTCAGTACATAACATGCAGTTCTAACACAGTTGTAGTGCAAGCATCTTATATGAAGCATGTTGGCATTCACAAATGACAGATAACCACTTACACGACTCCAGATATCTGGGCTGGAAGTATCTCCTTCTGTTACACTTCTATATAAATCATATTAATATTCACAAATGACATATAATTATTTACAAAATTGCAGATAGCTGCGCTGGCAGCATCTCTTTCTGTTACAACATGTATTGTTAGACAAACCATCCTTTGACAGAACTAAAGTGTTGTTCCCTTTACATTATAGCAGAAATTCTACACTCATTACAAGGATTAAAAAAAAAAAACATTGGTAAGTGCTTTCAATCAATGACAAGGTAAAAAATTTTACTTGTGCCAAACCTTCTTTTTGGTTTTGGAATAAATGTTCATTGAAAAAGATGTTGTGTTATCCCTCTGAAACTGGTGGTTCTATTATGGATGAGGGACCTATGGGTACTTTCCAGTGTGGAAGTTGTAGTTATTGTAACTTAGTTTATAGTGCCAATGTTTCTACACATCCAGATATGGGACTTATTTATTGTTTTAAGGTTAGGGTTAGTTGTGATACAAAGGACCTTGTTTACCTTGCATATTGTATTTTATGTAAATGTTTTTATGTTGGAAAAATTAATAGATCCTTGCAATGTAGGATTAGAGAACATGTTTATCATATGTGGAAAAGTAATTTATGAAGTGCTCTTGCAAAGCATGTTGTTTATGAGGGCCCAACACATTACTTTAGATTTTAAGTTATTGATAAATTGTTTTGTATGGCACTCTTGGGTGACTTGGGGAATAAGACCAAAACTTTAGAGACACATTGAATTGTTCTGCTATGAGCAAATAGAGGGTCTGGTTTGAATGAGCATGTACCCTTGAAATCTTTTTTTAAAATTGTGTAGTCTTGCTTGGCAATGTTTTTATTTTAATATAAGAGTTTTATGTATTTTTGTGTGGATGTATTTATTTTTGTACATTTTGAACATTGATCTAGTTTTTGAGTAGTGGCGTTAATGCTACCTAGTGATTGGCTCGTTTGAATTTGGGAGGGTGGCCTAATGGTTAAGGTGTTTGCCTTGCCAATGCAAGGTGCAGGGTTTGAGTCTCACAAAGGACAATTGGCTAGGCTTAAAATGGCTCGCAAGGGCAGTTAGCTTAGTACTAACCTATGAACCTAAGTTATGCTTTGTGACTCGATGCATGAATTTGTTCAGGATATATCATTGGAGCATCTGTGAAAGAAACACTCGGGATTTGTGAAGCTCGACGCAAGGACAGTTTTAGCCTTGCGCCGAGCGTCCTCCTTACAGATGGTGCAGCAGCACCATATGAATATTTATGAGGGCACACTACCACTCCCTTGACGTGCACAGGAAATGTGTGCGAGTGCAGGGGAGTGTTTAAGTGCTCTACGGAGGCTTAAACATGCCCCCACAGCTGCACAACCTACAATGCTTACTATTAGAGCCTGCCTCTAATAGTAAGCAATTAATTCAGTGTCCGTGGATACTGAAATGTATGCTAAGCATACAAGAGTGTCCACAAACACTGAAATAAAATCAAAGTAGTAAACACACAAGCACGTAGTGGAATGTTGGGCCCCGTCCGTAGAACTATCACAATTAGATTCACCGTGATGCTATTTTACATTTGTATTGCTTCATTATTGAAAGTGTAAGTGAAGCGCAGTGTGTTTGCATATCGTTGGCCTCTGCTTAGCGTAGCTTACACATCAAAATCATCCAAATAGAAAATAATATGCGTAATTAATGTTAATGTCAATAGTGTAGTGGTTAGAGCATCTGCCTAATGAACAGGCATGCAAGGTTTGAGTGCCACTATAGTGCATATAATGTGTATATGAATATATTTATATATCCTTTTGCTGTATAACCTACATAATAACATGTAAATGTGAACTGGAGTACTGCATGAAATGTTTAACTAATGTCATTCAATCGAAGTGGCAGTGTCATAATAAATAAGGCACTAGTAAGCAAGTGTAAGCACAAATAAGCAGTAGTAAACATATGTAAGTACCAGTAAGTAAGTAAGTAAGTAAGTCTAAGTGCATTTGTGTGGACGTAAGCAGTGCCCACACACATTAAGCATAGTACAAGCTAACCAAATTTAACAAATTGTAATTGGAAGATAGCACAGCCTACCGTCGTGCAAACAATCACACATCCGCTCACAACTGCTTAAAAGTGCTTTAATCACTCTGTATCCAATGGCCCTTGTTCTGCAGCAACAAAATAAATGGCCTCTGCAAAGGTCAAACCCAGGACCCTGCACACCACAGCCAATGTGATTTACCACTAAGCAATGGCAGATAGACCTAAATCTGATGTTATCACAAACATATCATCCAGCACAGTCATGCAACAACTTAGGAAATGTATATAATTATGTAGATGTATGTGCATGTGTATGTACAGATATATAATATATATATATATATATATATATATATATATATATATATATATATATATGGGTCTAGGTTACAACGTCAACAGATGGGAAGACCGACAGCGAAATCACCGACGCGAGAAGATCGACGGATGAAAACACCGACGCGGAGAACACCGAGATGGGGAAAGGATGTGTAAGTATGCGGTAGTGACGGACGTTAGGGTGCGAGTAAGGTAAGTGTGCAATGTTGGCGGTCTGTAGGGGTAGGGGTGGGTTAAGTGAGTTAGGGTTAGAGGCGAGTTAGGTAAGGGCAGTAGTGAATGTTTTGGGTTAGGGCGGTTAAGTGAGTTAGGGTTAGGGGCGAGTTAGGTAAGGGTGCAGTAGTGAATGTTTTGGGTTAGGGCGTTAAGTGAGTTAGGGTTAGGGCGTGGGTTAGGTAAGGGTGCAGTAGTGAATTTGTTTGGGTTAGGGCGGGTTAAGTGAGGTAGGGTCAGGGAGCGGGTTAGGTTAGTGTGCGATAGTGACGGACCTTAGGGTAAGGGTTGTTAGGGTAGTGGATAGTTGTGTATGTAAGGTTTAGTGTTTGTTTGTTAGCCTTTAGCTGTGCTTGTGTTGTGTGTGTGGTTTTTGGTCAGGGCATTTGTTTTGTTTATTGGTTGTTGTGATCATGTGTTGAGTGTGTGGTGTTGTGTTTGTGAGCTGTCGATGATGTGGTGTCGGTGATGTCGTTGTCGATGTTGTGTGCTGTCGGTGTTATAACCTAGAACCATATATATATATATATATATATATATATATATATATATATATATAAATATATGAAGAATGAACGTCGTGACAATAAAGCATACAAAAAGAATGAGAAGGAAATTAACAGCAACCCCAGTATTATTTAGTACTGTCAGCTTATGTCATACAAGCTGGGCAGGGTGAGCAAACCACTGTTACTTACACCACAGGTAGGACACTACCAGTGGGAGCAACATTGTTGATCTGTTAAGTCTACTTTACAAACAATCACATGGTAGTCCCCCTGGTGAAACTACCCAAAAATTGCTATGCGGTGTGGATTTCCGACCATTACACAAGCAAGGGCAGGTACGTTCAAGGACCAAATGGTGGGAGAGCCTGATGAAACATGGGTTGGGACAACATACCTGTAGGGTCCCTAATGCTGGGGAGAGGGCAATGTGTGGAGGTGTGTAATGGCTGTGATAGCAACCGAAGAATGGATGGTTTGTGTGTATGTCAAACTTGGGTGGGGTGAAGGAACCATAGGTATGAAATTATGGATCCAGCCGTGTCAGGGTTGGATGGCCTAGTTCTAACTGTACCGCCTCGTGGAGGTCAATGAGTTCATATAAGTATATATGCATACATGTATATGTAGAAGTACATTCCCTGTAACACATGCATTCCTATTGCAGACATAAATAACATGAACATGCCCCTACAAACCTCGACAGTAGATAGAATAATAGGTTGTGCATAAGAAGGACGGGACAAATCTGCAAAAATGCAGAAGTGTGTACTTTGTCCGAAGTTAGTGCTGTTATCAAAAAATAAATTGTGAGGACTTTCTTACTATGAAATAGTGGAAACATTCCTGTGATCTGCCTGCTACGGCAACGCAATCACTAAACCGGTCCTATTTGTAATATAATGTCGCCAAACTCGTACATTACTAGCTCTCATGTGTAACGTGTATGTTACCACATAGTCATAGTTATTAATTTATTGTAGTGTCTTGTTAACAGGAGTAATGATGCAATGAAGTATAGAGTCTAATCTTGAAATAAAGACATGTTTGTCCCAGGTGGGACAACCCAAAAATTGTGAATAGTGTCTTATTGGTCACTCATTTCACCAATGTTTGTGGGCTAAAAATTTGGGATGTCTGAGGATACGTGGAGTGAGTCAACCCATGGGATGGGTCTACAGGAGTAGGGAGTGGCCAATGTGTAGTGGTGTGAATACACCATGTATCCAACTAGAGATTGAATGACTGCTGTGTCAGTGAAGTGTTGGGGTGGGTGTTTGGGGAACTAGTATCCATGTGTATATGGGTATATATGCAAATGAAGCAGCACAGCAATAGTGCAATGGTTTAAGCATAAATAAGCAGTAGTAAGCATATATAAGCACTAGTAAGCGTGTTTAAGTGCATTTGCATATGGGGGGTATGCATTGCCTACACAGATTAAGCAAAGTAGAAGCTAACTGAGTGTACAAAACTGTAACTAGAGGTTACAGACATATATATATCTATACATAGTTGCAGACACACACACACACACACACACACACATATATATATATATATATATATATATATATATATATATATATATATATATATGTGTGTGTGTGTGTGTGTGTGTGTGTGTGTGTGCAGATATACACAGATATACAGCTATGACAGGAAACAGCACACAAGAATGACATATGTTCACAGGCTATGCCAATGAAAGTGAGGTGCCCAAGCAAGAAACATGTAATACGTAGCATGACCTCCCTCCCCCAGCCAGACAGAGGAAACATACACACAAACTTACAAACAATGTAAATAGTCCACTGCTCCCCAGACCACAGGCAGGATAGAACCAGGGGAAGTACAGCGTGCACCCATGAAATCTAATCTTTGAATACAGATAGGAGCGTCCCTTGTGGGATGCCCCAAAAATTGACATATAACCAAAGGAAGCTGATACGACGACCATTCTGTCTGGGATGGGTACATACCCAGAATACAAGGGTGGGGAAGCCTGATGACCCATGGGTCGAGACAACGTATGACATGGGTCCCGTGAAGTGGAGAGTGGGCAGCATGTAGTAATGTGTTCAGACCCAACCTGCGCCCAGCGGAAGGATGGGTGCTGTAGAGGAGGTGTGGGTGGGGGAACTTTGGGTAGCTAGTTATGGGTCTAGGTGTGCAGGTGCTGGCTGATGTGGGTCTATATGGACAATCCCAGGGATGTGAGCAAAAGTGTTCATTGGGCAGAGGCATCGCCCAATGAGCAGCCACACACGCTACGAGTCCCACTGCAGCAAAGTCTAATCTACGTGGCAAAGAACGGAATAACCAGATGTAGATGTATATATGTAGAGGAATGTGTGTGTATATCTACCCATAGCTACATGGAGATATACCTCTCCCTTTCCGTAGGACAAATGCATACATACAGAGACAGAATACATATACATACCCACATATAGATATATACATATGCAGACACTCATACACCCATATGTTGTTAGATACACATAGACAGCAATATATAAATATGTACATGTATGCATACATATACAGATATAGCTGTATATAGTAATGTAGATATACATATATATATATATATATATATATATATATATATATATACATATATGTGTGTGTGTGTGTGTGTGTGTGTGTGTGTGTGCGAGTAAATATACACATGTAAATAGCAAGGATATGATATAGCAGTTACGAATTACATATGTTCACAGACCGTGCAAATGTGGGTGAGGGGGCCAATTAACATACATGTAACATGTAACATCAACCACCCCCACCTAGACAGGTGAAACATACAAACACATGATACAAGTAAACACACCACTGCTTCCCACACCACAGGCAGGATACTACCAGTGGGAGGGACCTGCCAGGTGTAATCTTGAAACAAAGACATCAATGCCCCTTGTGGGACACCCCAAAAATTAATGATCATTGGAGTCAGTCCTTTTAATGATTCATCAAACCAGGCTGTATGCATACATGGACCAGTAGGTTGTGCAAGCCTGATGACCCATGGGTCGACACAATGTATGACATGGGTCCTGACACATGGAAAGTGGGCAGTGTGTAGTGGTGTGGTTAGACCCCCACCTGCACCCACAGCAAGGATGAGTGCTGTAGAGGAGAGCAGGTGGGGGAACTATGGGTATGCAATTATGGGCCAAGGCGTGCAGGTGTTGGCTGGTGCAGTCGTATTAGGACCACCCTGGGGATGTAAGTAATATTCTGAAATGGGCAGAGCGTACGTCCATACCTCTCAACCCCTAAGAGCAAAACCACTGGACAGAACATAAACCGTCGGGGGAACAAATAGGGACAAAAAGCACATATTCCACTTACAGCCATAGAAAGCTGATAGAATAATAGGTTATGCATTAGCATGACTCGACTGAAGGATGTGGGGTCCTAAACTGAATTACTTGTCTGTATTTAATGGTGTCATTTCCCAGGTATTTGTCAGACAGGTGCAGATTGTAAGAGGAACACACCAATAGTATGAAGCAAACTATGGACAGGCCGCGGATTCCATACAGTTGACCGGCATGTCCGATATGGGTCCCACCACAGCACAGTCCAGTTTATATGGCTAAGTACAGTATAACCATATCTGTCATTGCATAACCCACTACACAACACCTACAAACACATGGTCACAACACCCCACTGTAGGCATATAAGGAGATGTAATAGGCATCACAAGGCATTATTGTAGTCCTCACCCCCACCCAGGGGTGTGAGTGTCTGATGCAAACGAAATGCAGTGCATTTGCAAGTGTGGGAGCAAGCGGGTGTAAGCCTGTTTGGCCACCAGTATGTGAGTACCACACTGGTGAAGCAATGTAGAGGCTAACTGAGTATAAGAAACTGTAACCGGAGGTTACCATTGCTTAGCTCCGTGCAAACCTGTGCACACCCGCTCGCAACTGCTTTAAAGTGCCTTAATCACTCTGTACCCAACAGCTTGTGTTCTGGCCAGCAACAAAATAAACAGCATTATCAAGGCTAGAAATTAGGACCCTGTACTTTACAGTCACAGTAGCTAACCACTATGCCATGATAGCAATACATATAAAGGAGGTATCAGCAAACTAATCCTCACCACAGGGAAATCAAATCAAACATGTGAACTGAATATATGTACAGTGTAATGTTCTATAACCTGCCACAGACTATAAATATGTGAATTGGAGTACTGCAGTAAACATAGAGTTGAGGTGTCACTGCAATAAAGTTATGAAGTCCCCAGGACCCCGTACAGTGTATGTACACATAAATCACGGATACCAGACACATATATAACCTGTAATGAATAAGACATAGCTTAGCCTTTTCAAAACCGGCCAATTATGGAAAAGTTCGGGAATCCGGCCCTACTTAAACCTAAGAGGCAGGAATACGGCTCATAACTGGTTGTAGCATCCCCCTGCAGGCAGAATGGCTGGAGTGGGAGAATGCACTCACTTTAGAGCGCAGAGCTGGAGCATCCAGGAGTCCAAATTCATGGTATGGCTCCTGGTAAAGCACCATGACAGGAGAATAATGCAGGCCCAGTACCAGGGCTTGCAGTACAAAACGGCAGCCTGGGACAGTCTTCCAGTGACCTCACTAGTGCCACAGGTATCCCCCGGACTGGTGAGCAGGTTAGGCACCACCATGCAGACCTAAAGCAGTGGAGGGGGGATGTCCTGGAACAGTGGATCCAGGAAGCAAGGCAGATGCAGTATGCCCCAGAACTGAGTAAGTACTCCTTCCACTATGTAGGTTATAATTGCCTAGCTTGTGTATACTATGGATAGGTATGGTTAAATACCACTTCTTTGACAGCTGCAGATGAATGTGCTGTCAACCAGCAAGCCTATGATGCTAGGCTGCAAAGGATATATTGCGAGGCAGGTTAGTAAGTAGCCTGCATGTACTGTCATAACAAATAAATGTAAGAGCCTCAGAAAGTGTTGTACCAGTATACAGAATTGTGTAATATGCTGCGAATAAAGGTGTAACCCCTGCATTGCTTCTGTTTACTCTGCAGTCATATGTCATTGTACTGTTGCAGTTATTAAATAGTACTGTTGTAGTAAGCAGTGTTACCCACACTGTGGTATGCAGATAAAATGTGTATGAAGTGCTGTATAACAATGTTGGAAGTGCAAACAGGTCAGTCATATTAGACTAAATACATTGTAAAGCCTTACAACAATTGCCTGATAGCATAGTGTACAGTGATCTTAACTGTAATGCTTCTGTCACACATAGCAGGGCTTTGGATCCCAGGAGCACCAGTAAGTTGTATGCATAATCATTCCACACAACTGCACACAGTTTGTTAGAATGTTCAGTGACAAAACTGTATGCATATATACACTTAACAACTGTACAGATTTTGGTAGAATACTCAAATAAAAAGTGGTATGCATATTCATACCCCTCAACTGTTCCAATCTGCCCAGTATGTCCTGAGAAATGGCCCACATCACCTGCCTTTTGCTCTGTTCCCCTGACAAATTAGTGTGATGATCCAAGAAATGTAGGCAGCTGTTAATGACATATAACTGATAGTCAGACTTGTATGTAGTCAGAGAATATACATGCAAACATACCTGTCATCCCAGCATCTCACCCAAAGTGTATGACAGCAGTCTCAAAACATGTTGCATTTACACCTGCATCTTGTCAAACCTGTACGTAAGACACAGGTCCCGTACATACTAATCTACAAACATACCATTGTACAATATAATGCCATTGGGTAGTGTGATAATACATTTGAGGGACAGACCACTGCAATGACTACAAATGTTGTGAATACTACAAGGATTTATTAGTTGTTAATTGAACTCTCTCTCTCTCTCACCCCTACCATATGTGCAAAAATAACCAATTTACACAACTCATTTGGTATGTCTACACTCCTAACCTTTGTTGGGACATATGTCCTATTGATTTATAAATATTCACATCTGTTTCTATGCATGTGCCATATTAAAATACTCCCGTATTGGCACCCTGTTGCCATCAATGAAACCTGCATGTTGTTGTAATGGCCACTGTTTACCCATATATGCATGTGTTCTGCCTGCTCTGCAACTAGTTTATATCTGGTGCCCTGGGTAATGGGAATATCTATGCATGCTGTTACAACTAATCGTGAATGCTGTTAACTATTACTAACCCATATCTGCCTTAAACATGCTACAACATAGCTCGTATGGGAAGGCCGGTCCCAGTGGACCCACCTGTCCCACCTCAGCTGGCCATGGCACTGGGCACCAGTGCATCTAGGGACCAGCCTGGTACCTCCTTGTCTGTTGGCCATGCACCACCTTTGGGTGGAACCGCTGCAGTGGATGGGGCTCACCCCCCCAGGAGTGGGAGCAGACAGGAACCTGTCATCCATGGTACGTTCTGGGCCGTGGTGGTAGGGAGCTCGACAGGGAGATTTGAGACCACCTATGCCAGCTTGAGGGCCGAGTGGTGCAACTAGAGGGTGAGCCTGCCCCTCCTAGACAGCCCCCAGCACAGCCATCTTCTAGGCTGTGAAGGTGCAGTGGTGACTGTCCATGGGTGGGGACCTCAGTCCCACTGTATCCATTTGAGGGCTCATGGGCCTGTGACTTCCAAACACCCCTCCCCGTACAAGGTGTTCCCCCCACGTGTCATATACCACCCCTGTATGGATCTTGTTTGTCTTGTCTGTCATCCTACCCACCCTATTCTCCCTGATCATACCTACTCTCCTTCCCCAACATCCCATTCTCACCTAAACATAAAAGAAAAAAAGGGTAATCTGTTCCCACAAAAAAAGCACACCCCATACATAGCTGTCCATTTCGCACGTGTCCACTGGACATGTGTAAACATTTCTAATTGGCATCACAACATACTATTGTTGTCCTCACACCTCTCTCAGGGTTGTGAGTGTCCAAATGTACCACCAAATTTATTGCATATGCAAAGCTATTGCTGTAGAAGAAATGGACAGCTATGGACCTTCCCTACACCCTTCCTGCACATCCCTAGCTACCTTCCCTACTGTCTTTCCCTCTTTTTGCCCCTTTTTCACCACTTTCCTATCACCCCTTTTTTCTTTTCTTTTAAAGAAATTAGCATGGGGGTAAGTGGGAGTAAGCACTTTTAAGCAGCAGTGAGCGGGTTTCAGCCTGTTTGTGCATGGATAAGCACTGCCTACACAGGTTAAGTAATCAAGAAGGTAACTGAGTGTAAGGAACTGTAACGAAAAGTAACCACTGCTTACCGTTGAGAAAAGACGCACACACCCGCTCACAACTGCTTAAAAGTGCCTTAATCACTCCATATCCAATGGCCCTTGTTCTGCCCAGCAACAAAATAAATGGCCTGTGCAAGGCTCAAAACCAGAACCCTGCACGTCACAGCCAATGCAATTTACCACTAAGCCATGGCAGAAATACAGACAGTGGATGTTATCACAAACATATCATCCAGCACAGTCATTCAACAGTATAGGAAATGTATTTCATTATGTAGATGTATGTGTGTGTATGTCCAAATATATATATATATATATATATATATATATATATATATATATATATATATATATATATACATACATACATATAGATATATATAGATATATCAAGAACATACCATGTGACAACAAAGTATTAAAAAAGAATGAAAAGGGAAACACCAGCAACTCTTGTATTATGTAGTGATGTTGTCCTATGTAATATCAAGACTCCCTCAGACAGACATGTGTCCATTAATGCACGCAAACATTTGTACATTGCCCAAATACATTACTTTGAACATTTTATTTACATTAACAAAACAGTTCCTGTCCAATCATTATGTGAGAACAGTACTCTTTCAAGGTGCTGTGTGCAACATCATCATCATTAAAAAATTAAATGGGGTAGCCATAGAGGGACTGTTAGTGTCATGTGTGCAATGGGGTCATCTGCATCATGTGTACCTGGAACCGTTAGGAGTCATGTGCATACCAGGATTGTGTGCCTGAGAGAGGGGTGAGGACAACAGTAGTATGTTGTGATGCAAATTAAAAAGGTTACATGTGTCTAGTTGACACGTGTGTGAAACGGACAGCTATGTATGGGGAAAAAGGTGTTCTGGGAGCAGATTGGTCTTTTGTTTCCATTTTCATAAGGTGAGAGTGGGATGCTGGGGTAGTAGAGTAGGTATGCTCGTGGAGGACAGGTTGAGTAGGATGACAGACAAGACAGACAAGACAGCATACAGGGGTGGTATATGACACATGTGGGGGGGATACAGCTTGGACAGGGAGAGGTGTTTGGCAGTCACAAGACCATGAGCTCCCAAATGGAAACAATGGGACGGAGGTCCCCACCCATGGGCAGCCACCACTGCACCTTCACAGCCGCAAAAGTGACTGTGCTGAGGGCTGTCTAGGAGGGGCAGGCTCCACCTCTAAATGTGCCACTCTGCCCTCGAGCTGGCATAGCTGGCCTCGAAACCCCTTACGCACCACGGCCTGGACTATATGATGGCTGACAGGTTCCTGTCTGGACCTGCTCCCAGGGGGGGGTGCAAGCCCCATCCTCAGTGGCAGTTTCACCAGAAGGTGGTGCAGAGCCAACAGAGGTGAAGGTCCAAGGCCTTGTCCAAGATGTGCTGGTGCCCAGTGCCATGGCCTGCTGAAGATGGACAGGTAGTTCCGCTGGGACCTCCAATCCCATACAGCCTATGGTGTTGCAGTTTTAGTACAGATAAGGCTTAGTAATAGTCAACAACATTCAGGATTACTTATGACAGCATGCATAGATATTACCATCAACCCAAGACAACAGATGTCATACATTTGCAGAGGGAGCACAACACATGCATATATACTGCATGACATCTGTCCAAAGTGTAGATGGCTTGTGACTGCAACTATGAACAGTGGCCCATTATTGGCATGTCACTGTGATAACCTCAGACAGTGACTGTCATACCACTGTTTCATGTGACGTATGTCCAATCAGGGATGCGATGGCAGTAACTCTCATCACTGTCACTGTGTACTGACTGCAATCCTCACACTATGCTTCTGCAGTTCACAGATGTGTCTTCTGTGGGTAACACAAGAAACAAATGGTTCCACGCACTGACTAGTCCACAGATGACCCTACAGTTGGGGGGTTTCTTGTCAGTTATTAAAACATGCAGACTAGCCATTACCACACACAACCTGTTAAATTGGTAGTAGTCTGAATGAAGCATAGCTACACTTACATGCTGTAGTCATGTCTGGCACATCACCCTCCTGTCTTTAGGCTATTTTCCACTGTGTATGTTGTTTGAGAAATATCCAGAGTTCATCTGTGATACTGTTTACCAAACACCAGATCCAGGTTCCACTCACAGCGACTGTCATGGGCAAACACCAACATGATGTTCCTAGATATTGTACTGTGTTTCCATGCAATTGGCTATCGGAATGTCACCACAGCTGTTCCATATGCAATCAGCTAGAGGAGGACTGCAATAGGTGCAGAGGCCATCACCTGATCATGACCATCACTTACAAAACACAAGCTGCTGCTGAACAGGTGTACATCTCCACACCCAGCAGAGAGTGTGTGGGAGGGACAGACAGAGGCAAAGTACATGAGAGAAGGGCTGGGAGACTAAAACCTAAGCATCTTCTGTCATAAACCTACCAGTACAGTGGTTCAACCCCCTAACTAATTAGTCATTACTATTACAAGTGCATGCAGTAACTCCATTTGCCACATAGCTGACATGTGGGTGTGCTGTAAGAACATATATGTGTGCTGGTGAGCGACATCTGCAACAGAGATATACTAGACATACATTAGGTGTAGCACACATGGCTGTCCACATGAACAGATGTCATTGTCAACACAACCACACTCTCTAAGGGACTCAGACACATTGGAACACTTTGGCAGGCTCACAAATACACTTCCTAACTACTTAGTTTGCCACACTACAATAATGCACAGGTATTACATGCACCACAGATGTTATCCTGAGGTTCTATGGGCTATGGCATGTGAACGTGTCTGACAACACTCAGTATGCCAATGGGAGTCATACTGGGTGTAAATGTGGTTGGGAACATCATACCCCACATGCAGACACAAGGTGCCGGTACTGACATGCATGTGTGCATTGCTTAATGGGTGTGTAATGGTTGGCTGTGCAAGATGGCTGTACAAGGCTGGGTGAGGGGTAATCCTTGGCATCCGGCCACCTGACAATGGTCTGTAGTGTGGTTCAGGAGTGTAGTGTCTGCAATGTCCCACACAGATGGGTATTGTATTAACCATCCTGTCATCCTGGTTACTATTGTGTGTGGCCATTGCATGCCATGAATGTGTTTGATAGTCCTTGACATGGACATTGCCTGGAATGTACACGTCCCGCATTAATGTACAGTGACATGTTTTAGTGTACCTGGCTTGCCTGGCACATGTTATGTACACAGACTGTTATCATCAGATGTGCCAATCCTGGCCTGGTGTGGCAGGACCTGCTAATAGACAGCAGGTTGACACTGCACCTGCATTGATTGCATGATACAGGTATTCCCTGGTGTCAGTGTCATCTGTCCATACAGGGCATGTCTGTAAGACATTGTATGTCCTTTGTGGATCACATTTGATGGCACCACATATGTTGCAGGCGTCCAGTGGGGAACATAGTGAAGGTGCATTGTCTGCAATTATGTGCCTATTGTTCTGGTGGACAAGGTGCATGCCCTCTGCAGCCCACTGCAATCACACCATGCCTGCTATCTGTCAACAATGTGCAGGGTACCAGCAACATAGCAGGATTTTCTAGGCAAGTGTGCTTGTGTATGACACATGGGTTCAGACCATATTCTGGGTAATAGTAGGGTTGGTTACTTTGTTCACCAGGCCTTTTGCCAGATGTAGGGGTATGGCATTGCCAACCCAGTCTCTTGGCTGATTGAAATCTGTAATCCTTGTGAGGCAGACATTGTGACATATAATATGGCCACCATATAGGAAAACTGCAATACTAGCCCCTCAACATGTCCAGTGGTTAGACACTGATAGCCACTTCCACACAGACTCTGATTAAGAGACATACCTGCCATGTCTTGGACTAGAACTCCTACCAAACTAGTTTATCACACTACAGCATTATGCAGTTATAGCATGCGCTACAGAGATTACTGGGCTACCCTATCCCCAAAGGTGTATTTCACAAGGAAGGACATCAGCAGGTTTATCAAAGTAGGGCATTTCAAATTTCCTGCAAGTGAATAGTCCAAAATGCATTGTTCACAAAACAGACAATGAGACACACACAACACATCCACAACTGACATGTGTGGGTATAGAACCCATGACCAAAATCTATATCAGACTACTGCATGGAGATGTTATAGGCTGCACCAAAAGGATTACTAGCAAAACTGTTCCTCAGAGGTGTATTTGACAAGGAATGACATCAGCAGGATTACCAAAGTAGGGCATTGTAAATGCCCTGCAAGTGAGTTGGCTATAATGCATTGCTCCCTACACAGACATTGAAACGCACACAAAACATATATAATTGCCATGGTTCTGGATGGAACCCTACCACAGTTCTAAATCACACTCCAGCAGTACGCAGTTACACAATGCACTACAGAGATTATTAGGTTACAGCACTCTCAGAGGTGTATTTCTAGGTGGGTGACATCAGCAACCTTTCCAAAGTTGAGTACATAAATTGTAAGGAGTGTGTGTACTCTAAAAAGCATTGTTTCCTTCTCAGGCAGATAGACACACACACACAGCTGGCATGTCTGTGATTAAAACACCTACCAAACTACTCTATAACACTACAGCATTATGCAGTTACAAAACACACTACAGAGATTACTGGGTTACAGCAGTCCCAGAGGTGTA
The DNA here is from genome assembly GCF_019279795.1 of Protopterus annectens. Classification (NCBI taxonomy): domain Eukaryota; kingdom Metazoa; phylum Chordata; order Ceratodontiformes; family Protopteridae; genus Protopterus; species Protopterus annectens. Next base: position 207,794,511 of record NC_056730.1, read on the forward strand.
TTTCTAAGTGGGTGACATCAGCAACCTTGCCAAAGTTGAATATATGAATTGTAAGGAGTGTGGGTACACTAAAAAGCATTGTTCCCTTCTGAGGCAGGCAGACACACACACAATTGGTATGTCAGGGATTAGAATACCTACCAAGCAAGTTTATCCCACTACAGCATTACACAGTTACAGGACATGCTACAGAGATTACTGGGTTACAACAGTCCCAGAGGTGTATTTCTAGGTGGATGACATTAGCATCCTTGCCAAAGTTGAGTATATGAATTATAAGGAGTGTGCGTACTCTAAAAAACATTGCGCCCTCCTCAGGCAGATAGACACACACACAGTTGGTAAGTCTGGGATTAGAACACCTACCAAATTAGCTTGTCACACAACAGCCTTGCACAGTTACAGGACGTGCTATGTGCTACAGAGATTAGTGGGCAATAGCAGTCCTAGAGGTGTATTTCTAGGTGTGTGACATCAGCATCTTTGCCAAACTTGAGTATATGAATTGCAAGGAGTGTGCGTACTCTAAAAAGCATGGTTCCCTTCACAGGCAGGCACACAGTTGGCAAGTTTGAGATTAGAACACCTTCCAAACTTGTTCATCACACTATAGCATTGCATAGCTACAGGACACGCTACAGAGATAACTGAAGTACAGAGCTCCCAGAGGTGTATTTCTAGGTGGGTGACACCAGCATCCTTGCCAAAGTTGAGTATATGAATTGTAAGGAGCGTGCCTACTCTAAAAAGCATTGTTTTCTTCTCAGGCGGATAGATACACACACACACAGCTGGCAAGTCTGTGATTAGAACACCTACCAAACTAGTTTATAACACTACAGCATTATGCAGTTGCAAAACACACTACAGAGATTACTGGGCTATAGTAGTCCTAGGGGTGTATTTCTAGGTGGGTGACATCAGCATCCTTGCCAAAGCTGAGTATATGAATTGTAAGGTGTGCATACTCTAAAAAGCATTGTTCCCTTCTCAGGCAGACAGACACATAGTTGGCAAGTCTGGGATTAGAACACCTACCAAACTAGTTCATCATACTACAGCATTGCATAGTTACAGGACACACTACAGAGATAACTGAATTCTAGCACTCCCAGAGGTGTATTTCTAGGTGGGTGACATCAGCTTCCTTATCAAAGTTGAGTATATAAATTGTAAGGAGTGTGCGTACTCTAAAAAGCATTGTTCCTTTTTCAGGCAGATAGAGACACACACAGTTGGCAAGGCTGAGATTATAACACGTACCAAACTAGCTTATCACATGACAGCATTACACAGTGACAGGACACGCTGCAGAGATTACTGAGTTGCAATAGTCTCAGAGGTGTATTTCTAGTTGGGTGACATCAGCATCCTTGCCAAAGTTGAGTATGTGAATTGTAAGGAGTGTGCATACTCTAAAAACATTGCCCTCTTCTCAGGCAGACAGACAAACACACAGTTAGCAAGTGTGGGATTAAAACACCTCCCAAACTAGCTTATCACACTACCACATTACACGGTTACAAGATACAGTACAGAGATTACTGGGTTACAGCAGTCACAGAGGTTTATTTCTAGGTGGGTGACATCAGCATCCTTGCCAAAGTTGAGTATATGAATTGTAAGGAGTGTGCATACTCTAAAAAGCATTGTTTCCTTCTCAGGCAGATAGATATACACACACACACACATGGCAAGTATGTGATTAGAACACCTACCAAACTAGTTTATCACACTACAGCATTATGCAGTTACAGAACACACTACCGAGATTACTGTGTTACAGCAGTCCCAGAGGTGTATTTCTAGGTGGGTGACATCAGTATCCTTAACAAAGTTGAATACATGAATCGTAAGGAGTGTGCATACCCTAAAATGCATTGTTCCCTTTGCAGGCAAGCAAAGATACACACAGTTGTCAAGTCTGGGATTACAACACTTACCAAGCTAGTGTATCACACTAAAGCATTACACAGTTACAGGATGTGCTACAAAGACAACTGGAACAGAGAAGTCCCAGAGGTATATTTCTAGGTGGGTGACATCAGCAGGATTGCAAAAAGAAGGGCATTTTAAGTGTACTGAGAGTTGTACATGTCTTTTAACTGTGTGTACCTGCTGTTTACTGTCACAAAAATGCATGCACACCTGCTTAAAAGTGTCTTATTCAGTCCTAAATGACATTAACAACAACCCTTGCAGGTCTTGAACCCTGGACCATAAATACTAACGTTAATGGACTTACTAAGCCATCTGGACTACATGCATGCTTTATGGTTTTATAATACACATTTTACTACAGGTATTCCACAGTACTGAAAACAAATGGGACTGTCACTTTGTGTACATATGTACAGTACCCCTAAATGTATTGTACTCTGTGAAACAACATAGACAAGTCTACATATCTACAACTATTATAACTAAATGCGTATATGCACTTATGGGATGTGTACACACACACAGATATATATATATATATATATATATATATATATATATATATATACACAGACACAGCTATAGCCATATATATATATATATATATAAACATGTCTGAACACCCTTTGTGACACAGAAGGGTTCCAAAGGAATTGATGTGTACACAAAACAGAGGCAACTCTTGTATTATAATCTTAATCAGCTCACCAGAGAAGGGATGGTTGTTGTGTATGTGGAGTTTGGAGTGAGGAATGATGGCTAAGGAAATATACCCCAGGGATTGTGGAGTTTGGGTGGGGGATGATGGGTATGATAATACACCCCAGAGACCACTTTTATGTCACTGCTTGACAGTGGCACAGGAAAATAACATACCCAACAGTAGTCATTCTTGACTGTCTATTCCTTTCTATTCCTAACTATGTAATAATTTGTAGACTCCACTCACCACAGATGACTACCATGGTGTGCAGCATGTTAAAAGACATAACACATGTATATGCCTGGCTACAAGGTAGTCATACACACAAACACACACACACACACTTGCAAGTATTGTGCTTACAAGTCTTGCCTTTATAAAGGTAACTAGTAGAGTGGTATGCAGATGGTGTATGTGCCACAGAACCCATACAATTACACTTAATCTGATTCTGCTTCTGAGCTGGGTGACATCACAGGACTGATTACTTGCAGTGGGGAGGGGGGAAAGGGTGGTTTAGCAAATGACAAGGATAAAGGCCAGTACAAAAGGTGGTTTCACTTTGGAAAGCAGTAAAAACCCACTCTCATTACAGGATGCAGACACAAATACACACAGTTGCCAGTGGTGGTATCAGAACTCCTACCTATCAACAGGCCATTATTATAGTACTATGCAGTTACAAGACATGCCACAGAGATTACACACTTCAAGGCAGTCAGAATGCCCTTCTAAGATTGAGGACATCAACAGGGATACTGACAGTTAAGATGTAAATAGCTGTAAACCGGTGTGTTTAAAGTAGGAGTCCATTACAACCTGTATACACAAACAAGACACATCATCTGCAGGTAAGGCATAGGTAGGCCTGAGAGGTATAGTTGTAGCACAACAAGCCCTGAACTGGAGTATGCCCATATGTGGAATGGGCAACTACTATCACTATACAGGGTTACAGTGGTCATGTTCATACACATAGAATCACAGGACTTGTTTGGATGCATTGACTCCAATTACACAAGGTGACAGTGGGCATGCTCATACACTTAGTAGCACAGGGCTGTTTGGAATGCACTCTGATGCTAACCACAGAAGGTCACGGTGTGCGTGCTCATACATTTAGAAGTACAGAACACATTGTAAAGGGCTCCTATTGTAAACACACAGGTTTACAGCTATGTACATCTTAACTGTCAGTATATATGCACATCATACAGGTTTACTACCAGATATCTGTATGTGGCCCATAAATGATATATCTACGTCTGTGCTGTGTGATACACATGCATACATGTACATGAAGTACTGCCATATATATGTGAAATATACACAATCATGCATGTGTGGAAGTGACAGACAATCGGTTAACTGGGACACACAGGTGGATGTAAAGTACAGCATGTGTCACACACATTGCTGCCCTGAAAGGCATTAATTGATATCAGGCTGTGGACAGTGACATTATACTTGGAACAGTGGCATCTGCAAGCATAATATGTGAGCCCCTTTGCCTAATGGTACTGAGGTACAGATGTCAAGATGACCTCTACCAGCTGTGTTAATAGTTGTCATTAATAGCAGGACCGCTCCACTAAGTATATCTGACATTGGTCATCTACACTTCTGCAGCTGTCCATCATCTTAGATGGAACATTTGATACCAAGCGCAATACTGCCACTCGCAGTGATGTCATGGTACAAATGGCAACTGCTTGACCAAAACAATGAGCCAATGTCCTGCTCTAATTATGAGGTTCCAAAAAATACAACTCCAGACAAATGCCAGATACTTTAATAAAACAACAAAGCTTTTGGATTACAAATCCTTATTCAGTGTTAAAACACTGAAGAAGGATTTGTAATCCGAAAGCTTTGTTGTTTTGTTAAAGTATCTGGCATTTGTCCAGAGTTGTATTTATTGGATTTGTGCACCTGGCTACAGTTTTAGCTTTATCACTGTCCTGACCTTATTTTCTTGTAATTATGAGGTTGTCCAGTGTCATTCCGGGATGACATGACTGAAAGAAGACAAGCCTTTGTCACAGATCACATGCATCCATGATTCAAGGAAGTGTGGATAATACCTAGGTTGCATTTACCCATATAGTGCCATTCCAAGGCAAATGTCCTAAACACAGAAGTAATACCCTGACACCTACAAGACAATTGCATTGAATGCTTATGCTAACCAGTGCTAGATGTGTGGCTGTCATAATCCATTTGCTCAATGTAGAACCTACAATAGGTAATACTGACATCTGTGCAGTGAGGAACACCTGGCTGAAGGCTCTGTAGGGCACAATAGCACTACCACCATATAACTCAGATCCAGACATGTGGGCCATAACACTGGTACGGACCACCCCAGGTGGTGGTGTCCACATATTCATAAAGGCTACTCACAAGTAAAGACCACTACTCTAACATAATGCATCACAGATGAGTCAGGTACAGGTGACAGTGTAAAAAACTACATTCTAGGTTGTATCATCATATACATACACCACCATGTCCTCAGACTACCAACACATATCAATAAATGTGGTATGAAATAGTATGGTAAAACACCAAATAACTTTTGACTGGTGCATTGTACCTAGCCCTACATCAACTGCGCAAAGTACCCATGTACTAATACAGTTGCATAATGTGTTATGCAATGCAATAATACCACTGTTTGTAACCAGGTCAGTTGTACACATACCAGGGTCCTTCGAATGTTGTCAGCATTAACACAATTGACTGTTTCTGTACACCAGTAAATAACACCCTCATGGCTGGATATGACCTAGATGTACCTGTCGTGGATATGTACATCCCACAATCATACAACATAAATGAAAATGCCATAGCTGTTGTTGTCCTTTGTACATACAGGTGGCTACATTCATTACACACATGCCCATGGTAGATAGGTTCATGGCTGCTGAATGCTAACAGTACATAAGGTTTGATATCTATGTTGACAGAGGTAATATTCCCTCTCCACTGGTCACCCATGACACCTATCATATCATACAACAACCCATGTGGTTCATAGGTTCATAGGTTGATACTGAGCTATCTGCCCTAGGGCATTTATAAGCCAAGCCAGAGTGTGTTTGGCTTTCACCACCCTCTTAGATTAGTTGACTGTGCCTCTGTACAGTAGGTCACAGAAGATAGCTCTTTTAAGGTTAGTTTACTGTGCCTCTGTCTAGTAGGGAGACAGAAGAGATCCAAGGGGTAAACCTACGATCTCCCATCCACTCGTCAAGATTTCTCTTGAAGAGGGTCATTGAGGGGTTCTGCCTAACATGGATTAGGATTTTGTTCCAGAGTGAGGGGAGCCTCTGGGATATGAATATGTCCCTCCAGCATGTCCTATTTATTTCTGTGCTGAGGTTTAAGTCCCTGGAGCATGTAGCTCTAAGGGATTTGGATTTCCTGAGGTGGAGCATGTCCATTAATTCTGGGTTGGACATGACTTTATACATCAGGCACAGATCGCCTCTGAGTAGGCGGTAAGCAACTGAGTAGAGCTGGAGTTTCTTTATCCTAACTGCGTAGGGCATCTGTTTGAGTCCCTTGATCCTCTTGTTGAGGTACTTTTGGGGTCTTTCCAGTTGCTGCTGGTGTCGGGTAAGTTACATCCCAAATGGGGCATTGTATTCAACTATGGGCCTGATGAGTGATAAGTAGAGGGGCACAATGACCTCTCTTGATCTAGATATGAACCCTTGCATGATAAGGTGGGCTATATAGAAGGTCTTTCTAACCACTTTGGCAACGTTATTGCCAAAGGAGAGATTGCTATCTACTTGGGTCCCCAAATCCCTAATTACTTCTTTCGTACTTAATGGATTACCAAGTATGTGGTAATTTGTGGGCACTTTGTTTTTCCCAAAGGGGATGACTATGCACTTTTTTTGGCATTTAGCTTTAGGCCATGGCTCTGGCACCAGTTATATGTCTCTGTGAGACCCTTTTCCAGGATGCTTGTGTCAGTCAGTGAGTCAATTATGGCACCCAGTTTGCAGTCATCTGCGAACTTGGTCAGCCATAGTCCTCCCGTGTTAGCCTGTAACTCAAGAGAAATATATACCGAACAAGAGAGGTCCCAGGACTGAGCCTTGTGGGATGCCACCTGTAACTGGTTTAGAGTCTGACATGGCACAGGCAATTCTGACCATGTGGGTTCTATCCCTGAGCCAGTTTGCAAACCATCTTGTGACATAGGGGTTGATATTTAAGCTGGTGAGCTTATTTATGATGCCTGAGTGGGGTATTGTGTTAAAGGCTTTTGCGAGGTCCAGGTAAGCTGTGTGGACTACCTTCCCTTCATCTATAGCCTTGGTGACTGTTTCAAAGAAATCGATCAGGTTCAAGAGGCAAGATCTGCCCTTAACAAAGCCGAATTGGGTAGGATCCAGTGTTTAGACGTTCCCAATGTCTTTGTTTATGAGTTCCATGATGATACGCTCCATAGCTTTGCAGACCAGGCTAGTCAGGCTTATAGGGCAATAGTTTCCGGGGTCCGTTGTGGCACCACCTTTGTGGAGTGGGACCACTGTTGCTGTACGCCATTCCTTGGGTACATAGCCTGTAGTAAGGCTGAGATTGAACAGTGACTTTATGTGAGGGTTCAGTTCTTCTTGGAGATCATGTAAGACACAGTCCGGGACACCGTCCGGTCCCACTGATGCTGTGTTTTTTTGCTTTGGAGAGGGCAGCTCTCACCTGTGCATCTGTGATGTCAGGGAGGCTGCACTCTGTTGGGATAGACATTTGCTCTTTTGGGGGGAAGGGGGGGAGTTTGCACTGAACCTGTCTGCCAGGATGTTGGCAATGTCTGAGGGTTCAGTGTATTTTTTGTCATTTTGCACTAACTCAGAGCATATCTGGGAGTTGCCACCCAGGTTCCTGACATAACTAAAGAAGGCCTTGCGATTATCTTTAGCATCTTGTGCAATTCTTCTTTCAAAGCTGGCCTTAGATGATTTTATGAGGGATCGTAGTTGGCATGTATGTCATTAGACATGTCCACCAAATGCAATGCCTACAAACATACCCAAATAACAGGATCATAGGACCTACACACAGGGCCTGTATTGACAGACTCAGGGAAATACAGACATGCTCTGTACATTCCTGAGTAGTTACAGGTGATATATCCATGACATGTACAGCCATGTGTGACCCACAGCTCCTACATATACCTCATGTCAACAATTGCAAGCCATGCATGCTGTGTGCTGTCTGGACATTAACCTTATTACCACAATAGCCAGAACGTGCTGGGGTGAGATGTTTACAAGCCACAGACCTCACACATGCTTGAATAAGTGTAATACCTAGCTCAAACAGAGCACATTGCTGGCACTCTTGACCATTACAGTGCCCTGGCTTCACAGTGGAAATGTCAACTAACAGTCTGTGGGATCATGGCATGGAATATTGCTGTGTGTGTGTCTTGCTGATATGTGCAGTTAGCATAAATGTACACTTAGCTACTCAGTGAAGGTGGTTGTGTGTCCTACCAGTATATGAATACAACATTCATTATGGTGTAATGCTCAGCTAAGTTTCACACATGGTGTGGGGAAGGTGTGGAATGCATCCTCATGACCTGCTAGTCCACTTACTGATGGAGACTGCATATGTGTACATGTATTGATGTGTGTTTAGATTCCATGTGTGTGCAGTGTCTGATGTTTGAAGGTGACTGTTGTCTTAGTACATCATGCAGTTGCAATGCATCCTCAACATTGCCAACTGTATATGGTGATATGCTCAAAGTACAGTAAGCTGTACTTTAGGGATGGGCAGATGCTTCTACATAACTACTAAGTGGTGGGGCTACTTTGCAGATGAATGATTACTGAAGACAGCTCACAGGTGTGTTACAACCATTCCTATAATAACTTGTGTAACTGCTAAGCTACAGTTTTGTTAATTGAAGGGGAAGACACACAAAGTAGAATACAATAAGGATGACATTGAAGGCAAACCTCTTGACACCTGTAACAGTAACACCTCCCCTGTGCATATATTGTGCATATTTCAGCACAGTTGGCAAATGAAAGTGTCAGTATGCTTTGTAGCATGTGCAATAGTGCTGTAACTCTGTAATACCTATCATGAGATAGGCAGGTGTTTGATTCACAGTACTGGCACGTGTGGGTATGTGTGTGTCCATATATGTCACGTATGGTGGGGAATACATCCCAAATGTTTTTCACTCTGCTGTACACTGTTGTAGACATCTGTATAGAGTGAAGTGTAGAAATCAAGACATAGGCAGGAGTTTGAATCTCACACATGTCAAGTGTCTGTATGTGTGTGGCATAGGTGTATATCTTTGTGAATGCCACAGTGTGTGTGTGTGTGTGTGTGTGTATGTGTGTGTGTGTGTGTGTGTGTGTGTGTGTGTGTGTGTGTGTGTGTGTGTGTGTGTGTGTGTGTGTGTATATATAGCTGTCTGGTCCACGGGGTGAGGCTGCATTTTACCATAGTGAAATGATAAGACCCCCCCCCCATCCACTCAATGCAATCTAGTATCCCTGTTGATGTCATCAATCTTAGAATGGCATTCTAACTGCCTGCAAACATGTACACCCTGGGGTGAGGCTTGTTGTTACATAGCCTACTGATGAACCCCCCCCCTACATACACTCACCGTATTCTAGTATCCCTGTTGCTGTCCCCAATCTTAAGCCATTCTGACTACCTGTACATGTGTAATCTCTGTGGCGCGTCTTGTAATTGCGTAGTACTATAATGATAACACACACATTTGCACTGTGCTGGTGTAATATACCACAAAATATACTGAACCTACTAATATCACCATCATCCTTGCAGATACATTCAGCGCAAACTTCACCCCCTAAAGAGCCCACAATGCCCGTAAAGTACAGTATCCCAGACATCAGAGACACAGAGGTGGAAATAGCCCTCTCAAATGGCAAAACACAGCATCAATGGACGCAGATGGTGTCCCAGACTGCATCTTCCAAACACTACAAGACAAACTAACCCCCCCCACCTAATTAAGCTTTTTAACCTCAGCCTCTACACAGGCTACATACCCATACAATGGCACATAGCAATGGTTATTCCACTCCACCAAGGTGGAAACACAACTGACCATGGTAACTACCACCCCATAAACCTGACTAGCCTGGTCTGCAAAGCTATGGAGTGCATCCTCATGTCACTCATTAATAAATTCATTGGTAACCTCCAAACACTTGACCCTACGCAGGTCAGCATGGTTGAGTGCAGATCCTGCCTACTGAACCTGTTTGACGTCTTACAGACAGTCACCAAGGCATTAGATGAGGGGAGAGGTGGTTCACACATACTACCCGGACCATGCCAAGGCTTTTGACACCACTCCCCACTCAGGTATTATTGATAAACTCACCAGCCTGTACATGAACCCATACATCACAGGATGGGTTGCCAACAGGCTTACACACAGAACCCACATGGTAAGACTAGCAGTCTCCAGGTCCAACACTTAACCAGTCACAACTGGTGTCCCACAGGACTCAGTCCTGTGACCCCTACTGTTTGGCATATACTTCTCAGAGGTACAGGCAAACACAGGTGGACTACAGCTGACCATGTTTGGCAATGACTGCAAACTGGGAGCCATAATTGACAGTCCAGCTGACAGACACATCCTTCAAAGGGCCTCACAGAGATCAACACAAGGTGTCAAAGTCATGGCCTCAAGCTAAGTGCCACAAACTGCAAAGTCATTCCATATGGGAAAAACTAAACATCCACATATTAACACATAAGTGGCAGCCACCTTAATACAGACGAGGTAATAGGGGATCTGGGTACTAAGGTAGATAGTGATCTTCCCTTTAACAATCATATCTCCAAAGTAGTTAGGACATCCTTCTAAGTAGGCCATCTGATTACTAAAGGGTTTGCATCTAGACATACTGAGGTTATAGTGCCCCTTTACTCATCACTCATCACTCCCATCATAGAGTATGATAACCCATTTGGGATGTACCTCAGAAGACACCTCCGACAGCTGGAAGATCCACGAATGTACCTCGCCTAGAGGATTACTGGACTCAAACACATGTCCTATGCAGCCAGACTGAATAAACTCCTGCTTTACTCAGTGGCATCTCATTTACTCAGAGATGATCTCTGCTGGCTAACAAAGCCATGTCCAACTCAGGCTTAATGGATATGCTCCACCTATGGGAATCCATGTCACAGTGAGCCACGCACTGTAGTGAGCTAAACCTTGCCACAACAATAACTAGAACATGCAGGAGGGACAGATTCCTGTCATAGAAACTTCCCATGCTTTGGAACAACATCCCTGGTTACATTATACAGAGCCCTTCACTAACACTCTTCAAGAGAAACATTGAAGAGTGGATGGGGAATAGTAGATACACCCCAGGGATCCCGCTATTGGCTCTGCTCCACAGAGGGACAGTTAATTAATCAATGGGGTGGCAAAAGCTGACACATTTTGGCTTGGCTTATGAATGCCCTTGGGAAGTTAGCCAAGTACCTACCTATGAACCTATGAACCTATACATACACTATCAGCACATGCTGATAGCTTAATTTACTGTTCAGGTGTTGACTTACCTTGTGCCAATAGCAATTGTGTGTGCAATAGTTGAGGGCTGCCTATGTTGGATGCACACAGTAGACTGCCTATACATGACAATTTCAGGTAGTCTTGTGTATGTGCCATCCATTTTTACTGTGTGCAGGTGGAGAAAGGTGTCAGTCCCTAGGTGCCTACACTGTCAGTGTGTGTGCTATACGTTCCCTCCTTGCCAAGGCATGGGCATATTGGGCACGCCTCCATCTGCCTACTGGGGCTGGCTCAGGGTGTTCGTGGTCTGAGTACCTTTGTGCCTGTGGGGTCCATGACAATGGTGGTGGGCTGTGAGGGCCTTCACCATTCTGTCCCTGCTGCAGCTGTTTCTGCAGGATCATATTGTGTAGCATGGTACATACTATGAAGATGTGGGCACACTTGCCTGGAGAGTACTGCAAGGCTCCACCCGATATGTCCAAGCAAAGGAACTGTGATTTAAGCATCCCAAACACACGCTCTATGATGATTCTGGCTTGTGCGTGTGCCTCATTATGACGTTTTTGCATGGGTGTGTGTGAATTTCTGATGGGAGTCGTTATCCACGGTTCCAGTGCATAGCCAGCATCCCCCACCAGGTAGCCATTTGGGATGTCCACCCTGGCAAATACCTGATACAGCTGTGAGGAATGCCAGATGTGGGAGTCATGATAGCTTCCAGGGCTGCCAGCACACACATCCATGATAATGCCCTGGGCATTGCACATGACCTGGCAGTTGATGGAGGGGTATCCCTTGCAGTTTATGTAGCCCCTACCCTGCTCAATAGGTGATGACTTGATGTCTATGTGCATGCTGTCTATTGCACCCTGTACCTCCGGGTATTCTGCCACATAGTGGAAGAGATGCATATTGCTGGCCATCTCTTCCTGCATTTGGGGGAAGTATATGTGCTCATTGGCATGTGGTAACATGGCATCCAGGAACTGGTGAAGTACCCTGGATGCTGATGCCTGTGAGATCCCCATGATATCCCCAGTAGGCCTTTGAATGGTACCTGTGGCTAGTATTCTTAGGCTTACACATACCTTAGTATCCACTGGGATGGGTTCCCCTCTGTTTGTTCTGGATCTGAGGCATGGCCGGCACAGCTCCACAAGTTGCTCTAAGGTGTCCCTGTCCACCCTATAATGCTCTACTATCTCCAAATCATGTAGCCCCTGGTAGGTTACCCTGGGTCGGAACACTCTTCTCCTCCTGTGGTGCCTGAGGTGGTTGTCAGCATCATCCTCCACACTACCTTCAGTCTCCAACACATGCTGATGGATCAAAGCTATGGCAGCCCCTAAGATGTACATACTAAAAGTTCCCCTTATGTATACACCAATGGTGCAGACTGTATGGGAATACACAAGTGTGTGTGAGGTACTTTCACACTTTATACTATTGTGCTATGGATGCTGCTGATGTCATTTGGCTGTGTATGAGCAATTCCAGCTGCAGGGTATCTTAATTATGGCTTTTACAGTGAGTACTGCAAGTGTTGGGCCTGTAGTGTGGAGTTATGGTTGCCTGCCTTGATTAATCTGTTGCCCCCCTCCCATTGTCAGGCATGCATCCACCTGCCAGCTTTCTTGTTTTGTACTTTCCCTACCCAGTCATGTGTTGCAAATTGTGTTTTGTAGCTGATATAATGCAATTCTCCTTTGTTTTGCTGTGACACTTTACTGTTTTCTTTGCAGTACAGCCTCTCCCCTTTCTTGTTCTGCAGGTAGCTGCTTGCAGCCTTGTTAGCTGTTGTCAATGGCCCACTGTAGGTTCCTAGGTGTTAATTAGTCATTTGTACTCCAATTTCCCTGCTGCAACATTTCTTTATTTTTTCCTATATCCTTCCTGTTTCAGCTTCAGTGCGCACCGCGCAAACCCATTTACCAAGTTTAAGCATGTTTTAATCTCCGTTCACATGCATACTCGGTTACCTTGTGTGCTCTCAGCTAAGCAAAGCTATAGCCAGTTCAACACACCCCTTTCCTGCAGCTTTGCTTAGCTACAGGAAAACTGGATTAGAAATGCTCCAATCTGCTTACAGCAAAGGTGACACACCTCTCTCTTGATGTCATTTTCATCTCAAGGGCACACCTCGGTGTTATAACGCTATGCTGTGAGGTGCATCCTTACACCAGCGGGGAATCTGTGATTCATTATTACTTCTTTCATTTGCATGACATCGCCTACTAATTCCTGGCTACCACGCAAAACACTGACATGGCCCCTTAGCAACCCTTGCACCATGATGTGATGTAACATGCCTGCCATTGACTATTATGGGGAAATCATGATATGTGTTACATTGCAGTTTTATTCTAAATTTTTATATTTTCCTTGCGATCCCATTTGCGCGCCGCTGCCCTGCACTTAAACTTCACGACAGTGTGAAAAAAAAATTAAATGTTCTTTTTATATTTTGGATATTGTTTTTATGCCAATGGCTATATATTTAGCAGTTGGCATATATTAGCAATATAATACATGTGTTTGGTCTGCTGTCATGGCTCCGATTTTATGTTTGCAAAAATGCAAACCATTTTTACCGTTTACATTTCTGCATGCTTACACTATGCCTGCACCACTTCCTGAATTGCTAAATACCTTCATTTGCATGCTACACTGCTGCAAATGGGGTAATTAGCATACAGGGGCCGGGAGCTGTGCGGGCGTAGTGTATGCAGATAGCGCACATGGAAACAGCTTGTACCTGGATCACTCGTCAGCTATATTTGGTGTTGGAACTCCAACACTGTGCCTGCACCTGGCGCAAGCATCATGAATCCCGGGGACATGTTTGTTAGGTAATAATTTTACTTTTAGCTAATTAATATGTAGTTTTCTATATATTTATGCTGATGTTTATTTAGTATTTATCTCTAGTTCTGATGTAGTTCCAGAGGTGTGACTCAATGTTGTTTCTTGATTGGTTTTTATGAAGTCGCATATTATGACTTTGTAAATGGGGGTTTCCATTGATTGGTTAAGTTGTTAATGAATCATGTTTAAATGTAACTGATTTTTATTGAATGCATTTAGTCTGCTGAAACGTCTAGTATGTGAAAGCACTCACTTCCTTATTAAAGTTTTTTATTATGCCGAACTACTATTCTTTTTGGAATCTTAGCCATGTTGGTGTCGCTTTTTATATACATTGTACTTATTCATTTTTAGACACCGTTTATGTTGCAGAGATTTTGTGATTTTCTAGAATGTAGTCCACCTCACCACAGAGAGGACAGCTCTCTGGATTGTAACACCAGTTCAATAATGAAAACAACATTTTTGAAATAACCACATTTAAAAAAAAAGAATTGTCAGTTTGGCATTTTGAAAAAAAATAGACCCCGGGATTCATGAAGCTTGCACCAGGCGCAGGCGTAGCGTAGGTGGTATAACACCAAATATGCCCACTGAGCGATTCAGGTACGATCCAATTCCACGTGCACTACCGGCATATGCCAGAACTGCGCAGACCTCGGCCTAGGTATGCTAATCACCCCATGTGCAGTGTCACACCATGCAAATGAAGGCATATAGCGATTCATGAAGTGGTGCAGGCGTAGCGTAAGCCCATGGAAATGTAAACCAAAGAACACGGTTTACATTTTCCCAAACAGAACATTGGAGCTATGGAAGCAGACCAGACTCATGTATTACAAAATTAACATATGCCAATGGCTAAATACACAGCCAATGGCATAAGAAAAGATGCACAACACCTAAAAAACAACATTTGATGTCGTGTCCACAGTAACGCACAGTACAACTGCAGGGCATGTGTGCACAAACTGGAACACAAAGAAAATATATACAAATGTCATAAAATCGCAATGTAATACAAATCAGGATTTCACCATAATACGCAATGGTATGCATGGTACACTACAATCAAGGTGCAAGGGTTGCTAAGGGTCTGCGACAGTGTTCGGCATGGTAACTATGAATTAGTAGTCAATGCCATGCAAATGAGGCAGGTAATACTGAATCGCAAACGTCCCACCGGATGAAGGATGTACCATATGGCACAGCGCTATAACACCGAGGAGTGGCTCAGAGGTGATACATGACATCAGCAGAGGGGTGTGCCACCGTAGCTGTAAGCACATTGGAGCAATGCAAATCTGGCCTGGATGTTGCTAAACAAAGCTGCAGGACAGGGGTGGGGAGGTAGGTATAGAATCATTTAGCTGAGAGCACATATGGTGCCTGAAAGCGCATGTGTACAGGGATGAAAACGTGCCCAAAACCCAGTAAGCGGATGCACGTGCCATGAACAATAGCATGAACAGGAAGGTCAGGGGAAGAAAAGAAGGAAATGCCGCAGTAGGGTAATTGGCGTACAACTGAGCAATTAACACCTATCAACTCACGGCGGCCAATTGACGGCAGCTGACAAGTCTGCTTGCAGAAACCTGCAAAACAGGATAGGGGAGGCATTGGATTGCAAAGAAAGGAGGGGAGGCATTGGATTGCAAAGATAGGAGAACCGTCATAGCAGAGCAAAGCAAACCTACAGCAGATCGGCAATAGGACACATTACGCAAGGTAAGCCAGGTCTAGGAAAGTACAAATGAAAGCAGGCTGCTGGATGTATGCCAGAAAATGGTAGTTAAAGCATGCAGAAATGTAAAGGGAAGGGCAAGAGGTAATTCACGGCAGCCAAATGTAATTCAACACCAAAGGTACCACAATAGTAGTTCCTGTAGTAAAACACATAAGATACCCTGTAGCTACGATCGTACATACACACCCTATGACATCATCGGTGTTCACAGCACAATAGTATAAAGCGTGAAAGCACCCTACACACACCTGTGTATTCCCAAACACTGCACCATAGGTGTAAACACACGGGGGACTTTTAAAATGTATATGTTGGGAGCTGCCATAGCTGTGATTTATCACCATGTGTTAGAGACTGACAGTGTTGTGGAGGATGATGCAGACAACCACAGCAGGGCCAGAGGAGGAGAAGAGTGTTCAGACCAAGGGTAACCTACCAGGGGCTACATGATCTGGAGATAGTAGAGTGTTACAGGGTGGAAAGGGACATCTTACAGCAAAAAGTGGAGCTGTGCCACCCATGCCTGAGAACCAGAAACAACAGAGGGGAACCCATTCCAGTGGACACGAAGGTATGTGTAAGCTTGCGAATACTAGCCACAGGTACCTTTCAAAGGCCAACTGGAGATATAATGGGGATCTCACAGGCATCAGCATCCTGGGTACTACACCAGTTCCTGGATGCCATGTTACCACATGCCAATGAGCATATATACTTCCCACAAACTCAGGAGGAGTTGGCCAGCAATATGCATCACTTCCACCATGTGGCACACTACCCAGAGGTACTGGGTGCGATAGACTGCACGCACATACATATCAAGTCACCACCCGGTGAGCATGGTAGGCGCTACATAAACCGCAAGGGATTCCACTCCATCAACTGCCAGGTTGTGTGTAGTGCCCAGGGCATTATCATGAATGTGTGTGCTGGCAGCCCTGGAAGCTACCATGACTCCCATATCTGGCATGCCTCACAGCTGTATCAGGTATTTGTCAGGGGGGACATCCCACATGGCCACCTTGTGGGGGATGCTGGCTATGCACTGGAGCCGTGGATGATGACTCCCATCAGAAATGCACACACACCCATGCAAGAACACCATAATGAGGCACACACATAAACCAGAATCATCATAGAGCATGTGTTCGGGATGCTGAAATCACAGTCCCATTGCTTGGACACATCTGGTGGAGCCTTGCCGTACTCTCCAGGCACGTGTGCCCACATCTTCATAGTATGTGCCATGCTACATAATATGATCCTGCGGAAACAGCTGCAGCAGGGACAAAATGGTGAAGGCCCACATAGCCCACCACAATTGCCAAGGCCATCACAAGCACAGAGGGATTCAGACCACCAACACACTGTGCCAGCCCCAGTAGGCAGACGGAGGTGTGCCCAATATGCCTACACCTTGGCAAAGAGGGAACGTATAGCACATACTCTGACAGTGTAGGCCCCTATGGAATGACACACCTCTCCACCTGCACACACAGTAAAATGGATGGCACACACACACGACCACCTGTAAATTGTAATGTATAGGTGGCCCACTGTGTGAATCCTACATAGGCAGCCCTCAAACATTGTACACACAACAGCTATTGGAACACGGAATGTCAGCACCTGAACAGTACATGCACCTATCAGCATATGTTGGTGCTGTGTGTATAGGTTCCCAGGTACATCGGTAGGTACACGCCTGATTGTCAGAGGCCATACACCAAACGAGGCAAACAGTGTCTGCTGTCACCACAACATCGAGTAACCGACTGTTGCTTAGTGGAGCAGAGGCAATCGCGGGATCACATGTGTGTAAGCACTGTTCTGCACACACTCTGCATGGATTTCCTGCTGCGTTAATGAGGGGCTCCACATAATGCAATCATGGATGTTGTGTCAAGGCATGGGGTGTACCCATGACAGGTATTCATCACACCAGCATGCTCCACCTACGGTCGTTTGAAGGTGTAGCACATTATCATGTGTGGCTCACTGTGATATACCTAACCCAATGCCAGAGCACATCCAGTAAACATCACATGGACATACCATTAACTGGACTCATCAATATGTAAACTAACTGAGTTACCCATGTGAGTGCAGTATGTAGTAACAGCCGTAGTATACTCCACATACAAAATGCCATAACACATGTACACATCCCAGATGGCCAAGTGGTAAATGCAATGACCGTCATGCATGTTCCCGGTTACACATCCTGCAAGGGATGTAACATAATCCCGAAAGCATGAGTAATGCATGTCGGATGCAGGTCATCAGATCATGCTTAGCACACATTAGCGGGAATATATGTTGCCCACTGCTGGTAAGCATCATTTAAATATGACTATATGGATATGCGCGAAACAGGGTTAAGCTTCTCCGAATATCGCACAGATCACGGTCAATGATGCCGAGAACAGGTGATTAGACCAGCATTATTCACCTCTGTACTAATAGCGCCTGCTCTGAAGGGTAAAATGACCACTGCCAGGAGTAGAACATGTAATCATGTATACAATCACCTAACACTATGGTAGCCAAGATGTACCTACGGTAGGGTTGCCACCTTTTCAAATGACCAATGTGGGACATACGTCAGATTTCTGCAGGCTGACACATACACCCGGCCAGTACGAAAATCAGAACTTCACTTTTTTGCCTAGATAAAAGCCTATTCTTGTAATGTTTTAGTTACTTATTCTGTTTCTTATAACATTTAGGTGGTTCAGATACAGAATAACTGTTTTATGCAACTATTACATAAACTATAGGAAATAAGTTTGATCTAAAATCTCAGGATATTTGCTATTTTACAAATATTTTGCAGGACACAACTGCCCAAAGAGGGACTGTCCCCTCGCAAAGTGGGACAGATGGTAACCCTAACCTACGGCAGGTGTGTAATGTGACAGGTACAGACACAAAAGTGCAGAGTCCAGGAAACAGTATACACCGACAAGTACACAATGAAAGGTGTAGCTTGCCTGTCACTTTCCCTGTCAGCGATGTATATATATATATATATATATATATATATATATATATATATACATATATATATATATATATATATATATATATATATATATATATATATATATACATATATATTTATATATATATATATATACACATATATACAATACAGATAGAAAGGGCGATAGAGTGATATATGTTGATATATATGGATTCACCGATATCTGCAAATATATAGATAGGTCAACGACATTCAGAAAACCTTGGAGGTACAAATAAATAGGATACCACCCTATGGAATGTGTCACATACTGGGACGCGTAACCATGAGGCTGAAAGACTGAAAGAACACAGTACCGGAACAGTAGAACCGCAAGTAATATTATGATGATATGAAGGGACATTTAGTTACCGCTGCCGGTGTTGCGGTCCATGTAGGTCCTGTGTTCAACTGTGTTTGTGAGTGCCGTAGTCTGTGTATGTGTGTGTTGAGGGTGCCATGTGCATTTCCATGTGACTGTAATGTGTGTGTTTGTCCGCATCGTGTGTCTGTTAGTGCTAACTCGGAGGTAGATCATTACGGTAGGCGTGGGTATAGCTAGCCGTAGGCATACGGTTACCACCTGTCCCACATTAGGAGGGACAGCCCCTCCCTGGGCAGTTGTGTCCTGAAATAAAACATTACAAAGGGTAACTGTTCGAGATTGTAGGACATTATTATGTCCCATATATTATGTAATATTTGCATGAAATAGTTATGCCTGTATGTAAGAAACGTAAATGTTACATGCAATATGATAAGTAGCCAAAGTCTCACAACAATAAGTATGTATTGAGGATAAAAGTATGTGCTATCCTGTGTACTGACCGTGGCTATGTGTCGGCCTTTAAACACCGATGTGTGTCCCGCAACTGTCCAACAATGGCCATATGAAAAGGTGGCAACCTATGCCAAAGAGGTTCTTTCACCAACACAACTGCAATGACTGCAAATATCTGGGACAGAAATACATGGGATAGCTGTCATTTAGAAATATCCCTTTACATATCGCTGTAATTCTGGAGGTATGGAAGTATCAACCTCACCTGCATACTATATAGAAACCAATTAACAACGGCCCAATGTATAATCCCGTAACATAAGTCTACTAACTGATAGCTCTTTAGTTAGGGAAGGAGCCCACACACATATATATGGAATATGTAGAAATGCAAGCCCCACAAACCTGTATATGCTACGTACACTCACCTACATCCCCCACACTAAAAACTATAGCAATCCAGACTGTAATTACAGCACAAACATCCAGTCAGTCAATTACTTCTTCAGAAGCGTTAATATATCTTGTGAGAGACGCATTTAAAGGCACCATGCAAAATTGTAGCCGTTGTATAATTGAACAAATGGCGATGTTGCAGGTTTTGTTTGCAATAGTCCGTTATCAGATGGTTGGGATGACAGGTACACTCACATGTAGAACCACATACTCTAGCTGTCACACACAGTCCATGGGGGACATGAATCCAAACTATATGTGTCTCTACACATAGCAGTTGCAATTACACACAACAAATCACAATACAGGCCGTCTCCCCGAAGGTAGGGCAAATGGGCAATGCCCAAATGGAGAATTCAATTATACCCCACTGTTGCCATGTAATTGGTGAATGGAGTAGCTGCACAGTTGTTGTGCAAGTAATAAGTAACTCAGGAACACCAATTGGCGGCAGGAAACCACATGTTACAGGTATCAACGTATATAAGGATGACTTGCCAGACATTCAAACCGTATGCTCATACCATAGAACTGTTTAAACAGTGCAAGAGAGACAGAGCCGAAAGTCCGGAATGATAACAAGGTATGTAGAACACTCAGTATGTAAGTGTATGTATAGCATGTTTCATATTAATTATGTTAGTGTATGTATAGCCTGGTTTGCATTAATTAAGTATCCGCAATGCGTAAAGTGGAAAAGGGTATTTATGTCGTGATGTCTTGCTGAGCATACTAACGCTTGTAGAAATTGTGCGTCTAGCAGTGGGCCACAAGGTAAACATCACAGACACCACAAGGGATGCTACATGAGGGCTTGAAACAGAACAATTCCATACCACCCGCCGTCAGTGGTAGGGTATGTCCAACAACTACGTGCCGTAGCAGTGGATAGTATATGTTCACAACAACCTGTTCTGAGAGCAATAATGGCAGTCCTTCAACACAAGCAGTGAATAGTCAGCCGGACCACATCCAATGTCCAAAGATAAGTTTATATACTCCAACAATAACCACGACAGCACAAACAATGATTACAATGGACTTAGCGCTTTCGTCTCCCTTCGGAGACTTCTTCAGAGACAATTAATTTAACAAATACATCACTTATATATACTTAACCAATAGGTGGGCTGGCATAAACAATAATTGATTAATTTATTAATTTAACTTAACCATTCTAAAAGAACTTCCTATTAAAGGTGTATGCACCAGTTTTATAACAAATAGATCGCAGTTGTATACCAAAATTGTTCTTAAAAAGTAGTAATAATGAATAAAAAATGGATAAAAAATGGACCATTTTATCTAGAAATACCAATTAAATACATAATAAAGATATAAATATAAATATGAATAAAAATATGAAAATAATATATATATAAAAAATGTATATATTTATTGTGTAAGTACAAATGTGAATACTTACACATTTCCCACCCTTTCCAATAAATAACATTACGATAAAAAGTTTAAAATACAAATGTAAATATTCAAATATAAATATATAAATATAACATTTAATGTGTATTTATTTTGTTTCATATATATATATATATATATATATATATATATATATATATATATATATATATATACTGGGAAAACTTAGATATCACTATTTTATTTTTCGATTATTTTTTATCTCTTAATAGTTTTTTTAGGGTCAGCAGCAAAAATTTTTAAAACCGGAGTGATAGATATATGGTCATTAAGACCTTTTCCTCCACATGCGTCCAAATGCAATTGCCACATCATTTCCTTATATTCAAGTTTTGTTTCCCAATCTCCTCCTCTATCCGGTTGTTTTACTTCTTCTAATACCCAAAATTTGAAATTTGCTTCTTTGCAGTTCAACACATGTCTCTATAAAGCATTGTTTTCATTTTGTTTATTAATATCTCTAATATGTTCGTATATTCCTGACCTCAAGTGTCTCTCAGTTTTCCCAATATAGTACTTCCAACATACTTTACAAAAAGCCAAACAGACCACTCCCTGGGTATAACAACTACTATAGCCCCTAGCTTTCAAAGTTGTCCCTAAACTAGGCAGTAGTATTTCCTTTTTTTCTGCTATAAAAGAACACTGGGCACATCTTCCACATTTGAACATTCCATGTTTTCTACTTGTACCTTGAATATTATATATTTTCTGTTGTTCAAGGATATTCTTAACATTTCTGTTCCTCCTATATTTTATCTTCTCCTGAAAGATGTTTGTTGTACCATACATTTCCTTGAACATCCCCCAAGTTTCATTTATACATTTCCTTAACCATCCCATTCCTTCATGAAAAGTCAACGTAAGATATGGTGAACCATCCAATCTATTCATATTTTTATTCTTATTTTTAATGGTCTCTGACTTATTTAAATGCCCATTATTTGTTTTAAAAGTAGTAGGTTTTTCCAATATATTGGATATATTGGAAGGGCCTCTACTACTCATAGTCAAAAGGGGAACATACATCTTTTCACTTCTTCCTTTGAGTACATATTCCTTAATATCCCCAATTACTTCGACTGGGTATCCTCTCTCCTGAAACATATTTTCCAAATGACCAATTTCTTTGATAAAGTCACTGTCATTCGAAATCATCCTTGCCATTTTAATCATTTGCCCCTTAACAATGTTCCTTTTCAAAAAGTATGGGTGGTCACTCTCGTAATGCAGGTATGAATTAGAAAAATGCTCTTTCCTATAAATGTTGGATTTATAACACTTCTTTTTATAATCTTTGTCCAATTTTACATCTAAAAAATGTATACTATCTTTTTCTATCTGATATGTGAATTCCAAAAATGTAGTGGTATGGTTTATAAACTCCATGAATTCTTCTATATTATCTATAGATCCTTCCCATATAACTAGTATATCATCTAAAAATCTGAAATATTTCTTGATATACTTGTTGTATGGGGATGTAAATACATAGTTCAGCTCCCAATATAACATAATAATATTGGCATATATCGGGGCACACGCTGACCCCATTGCAACACCTTCTTTCTGATGATAGTATTCACCTTGAAAATATAAATAATTGTATTTTAAAACAAGCTCCATATTTTCTAAAATCAATCTATATTCGTCCCCTGTAAGAAATTCCATTTCTCCTAATATTTGGGTATTACGAAAAATATCCGTGCCATGGATACTAGTTTATATGTTGAGTTGATGAGCAATGTGCTTAACGATGACATGGCGTACAAACTGTTGGATAAATCTGAAGTGGATTCCTTGATAAAATATGTATATGATACTTTATACGACATGCTGATGACCAGATGTATTGATAAATCTCTGTATGATTATTTAGTAGTAGACTCTCCCTTAATTCCCCTAATTAAAGGGCTTCCTAAAATGCACAAAGGGGAATATCCACCCCCTATATGCCCTATAGTCTCTGGCAGGCATTGGGTGACTGAAAATGCATCCATTTACATACAGTCGAAGTTAGGTCCGTTGGTTAATTCCATCCCCTCCATTCTAAAGGATACATATGGATTGTTGAATGATTTACAACAGGACACCATTAGTAGTAGCTTAAATAGTGAAACATTAATGGTGACATTAGACATTAAGAACTTATTCACCAGTATCCCCAATGAATTTGGCCTTGATGCTATAAGGGGATATTTGCATTGTTGCAATACTATGGATAGTAATGAGCAAATGGTGATTTGTACTTTACTGGATATGGTCTTGAACAATAACATCTTTTTGTTCAACGACCAGATCTATGCACAAACATGGGGAGTGGCAATGGGCACTCCCTGTGCTAATGCTTATGCGAATTTGACTATCTATCAGTGGGAAAAGGAGTTTGTTTTCAACAATCCAAGGTTTGACAACATCATCCTGTATAAGCGGTTTGTGGATGATATTCTGTTGTTTTGGAATGGGGGAGAAGATTCTTTACATGAATTTGCGACGTATATGGAGTCCACTACTTCCTTTTTGAGGTTTACTTATGAGTATTCTGTTTCTAGGGTGAACTTTTTGGACGTTACCATCATAAAGGGTATAAATAATCAGATTGCTACTTCTTTATATCACAAGCCATGCTGGAGAAATGGCATTTTGCATTTTGATAGTATGCACCCACGCTACATTTTTCATAATGTAGTGAAAGGCCAGATGACTAGATTAACTAGACTTTGAAGTTCCCAGGATGACATTTTAAGATTAATGGATTTTCAAAAAAGCTGTTTTATGAACAGGGGCTATCCACCAGATCTGGTAAATGATTTAACAACTGTGGTATTGGAAGCCCCAGTTCATAGGAGAAAAGGTAATTATAATTTTAATTTTGGAAAAAGTAAGACACAATTACCATTTAGTTTAAGTTATACAAATGATGTGGAGCACATTATGCAGATTATAAAGAACAATTGGAAGATTTTATTACTTGATCCTGTTTTGTCGCAGATAGTAGGCAATAAGCCCACGTTTAGGTTTAATAATAGCTTAAATTTAAAGAGGTTATTATGTATAGAAAAAATGGGCTTTAGAGAGAAAGATATTAGAGCACATTATAAAAAGGGTACATATCCCTGCAGAAAGTGTTGTGGATGTAAATATCTATCTACAGTTCAGGTTTTTGAAGTCCCGGGATTAAATACAGTCTTTAGTCCGACGTTCTATGCCACATGTGACACTAGGAATGTTATTTATTTAGCTACTTGTGTCTCATGTATGGCCTATTACGTGGGTATGACCAAGCGAAGACTTAAAGATCGTGTCTATAACCATGTGTACGACATTAGAAAGGGCCACCTTACTAATGCCTTAGCCAAACATTGTCACTTATTCCCTCAACATGTCTTTAAGTTCAGGGTGATTCAAATAGTGACTGAGAATAAAAGAGAAAAAGATCCTATTGGCACCCTTGAGCTGTGTGAACTTAGATGGATACTGAATCTAAGAGCTCATATAGAACCAGGTCTTAATTCCATGATCAGTATTAGACCGGCTCTTCTAGGTTCCATTTAGATGATGAATATGTTGGTTTCATATATTTGATGTTATTTATTAAATATATATATATTTATTTTAATACATTATATTTATTAACTTTATTATCATTATTAATATGTCACAATGTGACTAAATTGATTAAATCATATTGATATAATTATTTATTTAACACATATTTTGATCAAATATATTTATTCATATTTGTTATATTTGATGTCATGTTATGCAAATTGTTGTTTATTTTTATATCACTATTATCATTTGTATCCACTATATACATTCATATGATTGTAGTTCTTTATTTTTATATTCATGTTGCTACTGCATTGAAATAATATCTAACGTTTGTGACTTTTTCTATTTGGTATATTGGCATGTTTAGGGAGGTATAACCAATAAGCTAGTATATGTTGGTGGGTTATATCATTATGGATTAAGTTTTTAAAATTTTAAATTTAAACACGTTGTTCATGGTAACTGCAAAGGGCCAATAAAGTTGATAGTATATGTATGAATGGTTTAGAAAGAAAATCCTAAAGGTGCCATTTCTCTTTTAAAATTTAAACTTGTATTAATTGAAACCCTAATGGGATAATTGATGATGGTTTTTTATATATAAATGCTGAGTTTTTATTGTTTAATTGTAACCTGATGAAGCGCACCGGGATGGTGCGTGAAAGTGCTTGTTCTTCTCATTAAATTTGTGGATTTTTATTGTGGTGGTTCCTTGCAGTTCTTTCATCTTCCTTATTGTTGGAGTAAATAAACTTATCTTTGGACATTGGATGTGGTCTGGCTGACTATTCACTGCTTGTGTTGAAGGACTGCCTTTATTGCTCTCAGAACAGGTTGTTGGGAATTTAGTTGTTTTTTCAGCTTTCGCTGGTGGATAGTATATGTTGATATTCTGTCACAGTAGGCATGTGTATGGGCATATAACGACAATGAAATATCTAATGTGGTCCTGCTGTGCAAGTATGCTTTGCATTATGGCATACTATGTAAAATATGTGTAATGTATAGTATTGTAGGTAGATATATCAGATATGCTACACAATATAACAGGCATATCATGCATACCAAAGGTATCGTCTATTGGCATGTACAATGTACAATAACAGGATACATATGGCTTGTAGTCACGGGACATTGTAATAGCATGATAGCTAATCTAAATGGAAGGGCTACTCAAGTAACCATGCACAAAGGACATGTAATAGCTTCACAGGTTCATAGTGGGGTACTATGCAGTCTGGCAAGTCTATGTGTAAGCACAACCACAGTGTTCACACCAGTGGCACCTCTCTAGGGTAGTGTCCTGTGAACAGCAGAGCCATGTGTTGCCTGCACCTCTGCACAGTACAGCCACTGCAGTAATCCCTGGCGTACATATCTCCCATCCACCAAGTGAGGTATCACATGAACAGTGCTACTGAGTGTCCCTGCGTGATGTACATAGGAATCATGTTCCAAAGCATGGTGAGTGTCCGGTTTGGGAATGTAACCCTCAAGCACATCCCACTCATCGTTGCGTGTGTGCACATATCCATGAGCATGTTGTTCACTGTGGCTTTTGCTTATGTCGCGTATGTGGAGTATATCCATTAATATTGTTGCGGACATGGACCCTGTCTGTTCAGCAGAGGTCACCCCTGAGTATGTAGTATGCAAATGTGCACAGACGTGGTGTCCGTAGTTCAGCCGCATACTTTAACTGTCGGAACTCAATAAACGTCATGGTGTGTTTATGTTGTGGTATGTAAAACCATAGCTGTTGTGTAAGGTACACCCTAAACAGGGTGTTGCACCCTTGAATGTGTGTATACGTCTGGAGTTCAGAGGTACAATGGGTGCCTATGTACCAGCTACACACCCAGTACAGATAAGTGTGGCCACGTAGAAGGATATCCATGCCACAGTGGCAATATGGTTATCACAGGAGTGGGTGCGACATACGTGTATACTACGAACACGTACAATGTGTCATGTATGTAGGGGACAACCACCTATGTGATAGTCAGTGGGTGAATGGTGTAATGCAAAGGGGATGTTCATGCACCTTGTGTCATGCAGCTTGAGGCCATGATATTGATATCAGGTATCCATCACAGTGACACCCTTATGGATGGAGTCAGTATCAGCTGGTGGAGCAATCATGGCGCTTTGTATGCAGTGGTCTGTAAAGCTAGACAGGGAAGGTCCCTCTGTGCTAGCCTGTACCTCAGGGAAGCATATACTGAACATAAGGGGCCCTATGACTGAGGACTGTGGTATGCCAAGTGTAACTGCAATACAGTAGGTACTATGGTATGCTACCCTCACTGTGTGTGTCCTGTCCATGAGCCACTTTGCATAATATCCTGAGACATAGGGTTCGATGTGCAGGTGGATGTGTATGTTGACAATACCAGAATGGAGAACGGTGCTGAAAGGCAATGAGAGGACAATGTAGGCTGTGTGGACCCCTGTACCATCATCAACTACCCTGGTAACTGTATGAAAGGAGTCCATCAGGTGTAAGAGCCATGCTCTGGCCCTAACAAGTCCAACCTGGGTGGCATCAAAGGAATGTGAATGACGTCCATGATGATGTGCCCCATAGCTGTGCAGAACAGTCCAGTCAGGTGTGTAGGGCAATAGTCCCACTCGTGCATTGTAGCACCACCTGTGTGAAGTGTGATAACTGTTGCTGTGTGCCATTCAGGGGCCACAATGTCTGATACAAGGCTATTACTGAATATGGTGGCCTAGTGGGGAGACATGTCATTCAGAGGTTTGTGGACAGCACAGCCTTGGACTTTGGATGGTCACACGGGGCCAGTGTCCCAGGCCATATAGAGTGCAGGTTAGTACTGTGTAGGTGTGACCACAGGGACACCACAATGTTCCTGCATGGATTGTGGCCCTGTAGGGAGTGAGAGGGTGTAATATTAGCATTGAATCCATCCGCCAGCATGTTGCCAACATCACCTGGTTCTGTAATGTTCCTGAGTAACTGTTGTATGTGAGAGCAGATGTGGGTATTGCCATTGACTACTGACATACCACCATAATGCCTTGCAGTACACCCCAGAATGTGCTGCAGTAATGTTTACATAGCTAGTTTTGGAGTATGTGATGAGGGATCCTGTGGCCCTACCAAGGCTGACCAGTGAGCTACCCCACCCATGGGATTGTACACCACTGTGCAACAACCTCCACCTGTTGTTGTAAATTATGTCCATGGAACTGGACCCCCAGAGTGGCGTTTGTTATCTGGTGGGTACCATCATGGCACTGTGTGGAATAGCATGATCCATGCAGTCATGTACGTGCTAATGAAGTGTACTCCGGTATGTGTCAGCATTTGTATGCGCATTGTCCATATGCACGGGTGTCATGACGTTAACTACCGCTGTCATAAGACGTCTGTAGTAGGTGTTGTAGTACTCATGTACTGTGTATGCCGTGAAGGGTGTGGTGCCGAGATGTGGCTAACAAGGGTGATTAGCATATGTCTGGAATCCACCAATGAGGGGATAACCCCAGGTGTGGAACACCAGTCACATGTTGGTATTTTCCATGTGAAGGATATTGTTGGTCTTGGAGGTGGTGTGTATGGGTTGATCCAGCCGAGTGGAGGTTATGAATCATGGACAGCATTGGCCTAATGTGTCGGTACATGAGTGGCTATCCCAGTTAAGTGTGGGGTAGTGTCAGTCTCACATCAGTAGTATCTGTCTGAGCCCTACTGTCCACTACACCAACAAATGAGGTCTGGTAACCATGGGGTACGTTGTTGAATTCGTAGCTTGTTACAATGTGTATAGCAGTTCTGGACACAGTTAGTTGCACATGGAGCACCTCTGATGCATTGTGCTAAGTAACTAGCCAGGATGTGTGTACAACATAGTGGAATATGGGAACACCTCAGCCGTGGGTGTGCCAGTCCAGGTACATGCCTGAAAGGTATGGTCTGTGTATAACCTTTCATTGCAGGTGTGTTCTGCAGAGCCTAGAGGCAGGTCCCAGTCACTGCAGAGATATTAAAGTGGTGCATTATAAGGAGTGCCTTGCCTCTGTGCATCAGAGATGAAGATGTCAAGCATTGCGTCACATGACCCCATGTTTTGCTTGCCAGTTCCCATTCTGGTAGTGAATGTTATTGGAAACTGTGCAAGACAGGCAGTATAGAAGCAGCAAGAGCCTTACATTTGATCTGTACTCCCAGGGCTGATAGGTGCAGGTCATCTGTGCCAAAGCATCATGTTGTTTGACCATGTCAGTCAAAGCGGACAGATACCAGATGCCTGTGGAATGCAGCAGAAGCATAGGCAACTGTTGAAGTGACACAGACAGTCATTGTACAGTGATTTCAGGTACGGAAGAATGCATAATGCTCCCTAGGGTTTGGGCTACAAGACTGGTGAGCTACTACATGTCCCTGCACACGTAGACTGTGAAGTTGCATCTCAGGGCAGTCACACTAACATGGAGAATGACAGTCACATTGTACCTGGTGAGGTGTGGCATGGGTGCATAGGTTATGTTGCAGAACCAGTTACCCAAGAGCAAGATGTAAGCGACTATCAACTTGTGTAGCCCGCTGAGTGGAACAGCAGTGTGACTGCCTACAGTCACCTATGACAGGTGTGTTGTGTATGTTATAACACCCTATTGGCTGTATGTGATGGGCACACATGAGTCTGTGGGCTATAAGTTGTTGTTGTGTTTGGTGATGGGGGCTGCCTTTGGTGCCTACACAGAGTATGGAGAGGTACTGCACATGTTGTCCTCATATGTGTGGCCTGTGGTGGAGACCTTGTGAGACTGTGTGATGAGTGAGGTGTGTTGCAAATGTTACACATCCCCACATGAGTGTCAGGTGCAGTCAGGGTTGGTGGCAGCATTACCCCCAGCAGGCCTACATATGTGCATCCCCCACAGGCTGTAGTGTCGTATGTTGGGAGGTGAGCATTGACTGTGTACATGAGCCAATTGCTCTATTGCCACATGTACGCCATATTCATCATATAGACAGGCAATAGCACTGGTACGTGACAGTTGGACATGCCT